>NW_026698029.1:0-47603 GCF_030435755.1 Ochotona princeps
TCAAGGAAACTCAGTTTTCACACTCTAAGCTTAGTGCCCTTTGTATGCCTAGGAATGAAATGAACCTGGTAGAGCATCCCACACAAACGAATGCTCCACATGCGGGTTTCACATGCCACCAACTCCACATTCACAGGCAACTTCAGCGCCACAGCCGTTTTCAGATAGCCCTCAATGCAAAGGCTCTAGACGCAAATATTGATGTGAGAGCTAATTCAATCAAGGAAACACTGCATGTTGGTGAAGGGCATATTGAAGACGGATCAGCCGAGTGGTTCTTGTGGGAGAACAACTCCATTTGGCTCAGTAACTTCACACACCATCAGGCTTCCAAGCAGCTCTCAAGGAAACTCAGTTTTCACACTCTATGCTTAGTGCCCTTTGAGTGCATTATCTAGGAATGAACCTGGTAGAGCATCCCACAAAAACGAATGCTCCACATGCGGGTTTCACATGCCACCAACTCCACATTCACAGGCAACTTCAGCGTCACAGCCGTTTTCAGATAGCCCTCAATGCAAAGGCTCTAGACGCAAATATTGGTGTGAGAGCTAATTCAATCAAGGAAACACTGCATGTTGGTGAAGGGCATATTGAAGAAGGATCAGCCGAGTGGTTCTTGTGGGAGAACAACTCCATTTGGCTCACTAACTTCACACACCATCAGGCTTCCAAGCAGCTCTCAAGGAAACTCAGTTTTCACACTCTATGCTTAGTGCTCTTTGAGTACATTATCTAGGAATGAACCTGGTAGAGCATCCACACAAACGAATGCTCCACATGCGGGTTTCACATGCCACCAACTCCACTTTCACAGGCAACTTCAGCGCCACAGCTGTTTTCAGATAGCCCTCAATGCAAAGGCTCTAGACGCAAATATTGGTGTGAGAGCTAATTCAATCAAGGAAACACTGCATGTTGGTGAAGGGCATATTGAAGAAGGATCAGCTGAGTGGTTCTTGTGGGAGAACAACTCCATTTGGCTCACTAACTTCACACACCATCAGGCTTCCAAGCAGCTCTCAAGGAAACTCAGTTTTCACACTCTAAGCTTAGTGCCCTTTGTATGCCTAGGAATGAAATGAACCTGGTAGAGCATCCCACACAAACGAATGCTCCACATGCGGGTTTCACATGCCACCAACTCCACATTCACAGGCAACTTCAGCACCACAGCCGTTTTCAGATAGCCCTCAATGCAAAGGCTCTAGACGCAAATATTGGTGTGAGAGCTAATTCAATCAAGGAAACACTGCATGTTGGTGAAGGGCATATTGAAGAAGGATCAGCCGAGTGGTTCTTGTGGGAGAACAACTCCATTTGGCTCACTAACTTCACACACCATCAGGCTTCCAAGCAGCTCTCAAGGAAACTCAGTTTTCACACTCTATGCTTAGTGCCCTTTGAGTGCATTATCTAGGAATGAACCTGGTAGAGCATCCCACACAAACGAATGCTCCACATGCGGGTTTCACATGCCACCAACTCCACATTCACAGGCAACTTCAGCGCCACAGCCGTTTTCAGATAGCCCTCAATGCAAAGGCTCTAGACGCAAATATTGGTGTGAGAGCTAATTCAATCAAGGAAACACTGCATGTTGGTGAAGGGCATATTGAAGAAGGATCAGCCGAGTGGTTCTTGTGGGAGAACAACTCCACTTGGCTCACTAACTTCACACACCATCAGGCTTCCAAGCAGCTCTCAAGGAAACTCAGTTTTCACACTCTATGCTTAGTGCTCTTTGAGTCCATTATCTAGGAATGAACCTGGTAGAGCATCCCACACAAACGAATGCTCCACATGCGGGTTTCACATGCCACCAACTTCACATTCACAGGCAACTTCAGAGCCACAGCCGTTTTCAGATAGCCCTCACTGCAAAGGCTCTAGATGCAAATATTGGTGTGAGAGCTAATTCAATCAAGGAAACACTGCATGTTGGTGAAGGGCATATTGAAGAAGGATCAGCCGAGTGGTTCTTGTGTGGGAGAACAACTCCATTTGGCTCACTAACTTCACACATCATCAGGCTTCCAAGCAGCTCTCAAGGAAACTCAGTTTTCACCTTCTATGCTTAGTGCCCTTTGAGCTCATTTTCTAGGAATGAACCTGGTAGAGCATCCCACACAAAGGAATGCTCCACATGCGGGTTTCACATGGCACCATCTCCACATTCACAGGCAACTTCAGCGCCACAGCCTTTTTCAGATAGCCCTCAATGCAAAGGCTCTAGACGCAAATATTGGTGTGAGAGCTAATTCAATCAAGGAAACACTGCATGTTGGTGAAGGGCATATTGAAGAAGGATCAGCCGAGTGGTTCTTGTGGGAGAACAACTCCATTTGGCTCACTAACTTCACACACCATCAGGCTTCCAAGCAGCTCTCAAGGAAACTCAGTTTTCACACTCTATGCTTAGTGCCCTTTGAGTGCATTATCTAGGAATGAACCTGGTAGAGCATTCTACACAAACGAATGCTCCACATGCGGGTTTCACATGCCACCAACTCCACATTCACAGGAAACTTCAGCGTCACAGCCATTTTCAGATAGCCCTCAATGCAAAGGCTCTAGACACAAATATTGGTGTGAGAGCTAATTCAATCAAGGAAACACTGCATGTTGGTGAAGGGCATATTGAAGAAGGATCAGCCGAGTGGTTCTTGTGGGAGAACAACTCCATTTGGCTCACTAACTTCACACATCATCAGGCTTCCAAGCAGCTCTCAAGGAAACTGTTTTCACACTCTATGCTTAGTGCCCTTTGTGTGCCTAGGACTGAAATGAAGCTTGGTGAGCATCCCACACAAACGAATGCTCCACATGCGGGTTTCACATGCCACCAACTCCACATTCACAGGCAACTTCAGCGCCACAGCCGTTTTCAGATAGTTCTCAATGCAAAGGTTCTAGACGCAAATATTGGTGTGAGAGCTAATTCAATCAAGGAAACACTGCATGTTGGTGAAGGGCATATTGAAGAAGGATCAGCCGAGTGGTTCTTGTGGGAGAACAACTCCATTTTGCTCACTAACTTCACACATCATCAGGCTTCCAAGCAGCTCTCAAGGAAACTCAGTTTTCACACTCTATGCTTAGTGCCCTTTGAGTGCATTATCTAGGAATGAACCTGGTAGAGCATCCCACAGAAACGAATGCTCCACATGCGGGTTTCACATGCCACCAACTCCACATTCACAGGCAACTTCAGCGCCACAGCCGTTTTCAGATAGCCCTCAATGCAAAGGCTCTAGACGCAAATATTGGTGTGAGAGCTAATTCAATCAAGGAAGCACTGCATGTTGGTGAAGGGCATATTGAAGAAGGATCAGCCGAGTGGTTCTTGTGTGGGAGAACAACTCCATTTGGCTCACTAACTTCACACACCATCAGGCTTCCAAGCAGCTCTCAAGGAAACTCAGTTTTCACACTCTATGCTTAGTGCTCTTTGAGTACATTATCTAGGAATGAACCTGGTAGAGCATCCCACACAAACGAATGCTCCACATGCGGGTTTCACATGCCACCAACTCCACATTCACAGGCAACTTCAGCGCCACAGCCTTTTTCAGATAGCCCTCAATGCAAAGGCTCTAGACGCAAATATTGGTGTGAGAGCTAATTCAATCAAGGAAACACTGCATGTTGGTGAAGGGCATATTGAAGAAGGATCAGCCGAGTGGTTCTTGTGGGACAACAACTCCATTTGGCTCACTAACTTCACACATCATCAGGCTTCCAAGCAGCTCTCAAGGAAACTGTTTTTACACCCTATGCTTACTGCCCTTTGTGTGCCTAGGACTGAAATGAAGCTTGGTGAGCATCCCACACAAACGAATGCTCCACATGCGGGTTTCACATGCCACCAACTCCACTTTCACAGGCAACTTCAGCGCCACAGCTGTTTTCAGATAGCCCTCAATGCAAAGGCTCTAGACGCAAATATTGGTGTGAGAGCTAATTCAATCAAGGAAACACTGCATGTTGGTGAAGGGCATATTGAAGAAGGATCAGCCGAGTGGTTCTTGTGGGAGAACAACTCCATTTGGCTCACTAACTTCACACACCATCAGGCTCCCAAGCAGCTCTCAAGGAAACTCAGTTTTCACACTCTCTGCTTAGTGCTCTTTGAGTGCATTATCTAGGAATGAACCTGGTAGAGCATCCCACACAAACGAATGCTCCACATGCGGGTTTCACATGCCACCAACTCCACATACACAGGCAACTTCAGCGCCACAGCCGTTTTCAGATAGCCCTCAATGCAAAGGCTCTAGACGCAAATATTGGTGTGAGAGCTAATTCAATCAAGGAAACACTGCATGTTGTTGAAGGGCATATTGAAGAAGGATCAGCCGAGTGGTTCTTGTGGGAGAACAACTCCATTTGGCTCACTAACTTCACACATCATCAGGCTTCCAAGCAGCTCTCAAGGAAACTGTTTTCACACCCTATGCTTAGTGCCCTTTGTGTGCCTAGGACTGAAATGAAGCTGGTAGAGCATCCCACACAAACGAATGCTCCACATGCGGGTTTCACATGCCACCAACTCCACTTTCACAGGCAACTTCAGCGCCACAGCCGTTTTCAGATAGTTCTCAATGCAAAGGCTCTAGACGCAAATATTGGTGTGAGAGCTAATTCAATCAAGGAAACACTGCATGTTGGTGAAGGGCATATTGAAGAAGGATCAGCCGAGTGGTTCTTGTGGGAGAACAACTCCATTTGGCTCACTAACTTCACACACCATCAGGCTTCCAAGCAGCTCTCAAGGAAACTCAGTTTTCACACTCTATGCTTAGTGCCCTTTGAGTGCATTATCTAGGAATGAACCTGGTAGAGCATCCCACACAAACGAATGCTCCACATGCGGGTTTCACATGCCACCAACTCCACATTCACAGGCAACTTCAGCGCCACAGCCGTTTTCAGATAGCCCTCAATGCAAAGGCTCTAGACGCAAATATTGGTGTGAGAGCTAATTCAATCAAGGAAACACTGCATGTTGGTGAAGGGCATATTGAAGAAGGATCAGCCGAGTGGTTCTTGTGGGAGAACAACTCCATTTCGCTCACTAACTTCACACACCATCAGGCTTCCAAGCAGCTCTCAAGGAAACTCAGTTTTCACACTCTATGCTTAGTGCTCTTTGAGTACATTATCTAGGAATGAACCTGGTAGAGCATCCCACACAAACGAATGCTCCACATGCGGGTTTCACATGCCACCAACTCCACATTCACAGGCAACTTTAGCGCCACAGCCTTTTTCAGATAGCCCTCAATGCAAAGGCTCTAGACGCAAATATTGGTGTGAGAGCTAATTCAATCAAGGAAACACTGCATGTTGGTGAAGGGCATATTGAAGAAGGATCAGCCGAGTGGTTCTTGTGGGAGAACAACTCCATTTGGCTCACTAACTTCACACACCATCAGGCTTCCAAGCAGCTCTCAAGGAAACTCAGTTTTCACACTCTATGCTTAGTGCCCTTTGTGTGCCCAGGACTGAAATGAAACTTGGTCAGCATCCCACACAAACGAATGCTCCACATGCGGGTTTCACATGCCACCAACTCCACATTCACAGGCAACTTCAGCGCCACAGCCGTTTTCAGATAGCCCTCAATGCAAAGGCTCTAGACGCAAATATTGGTGTGAGAGCTAATTCAATCAAGGAAACACTGCATGTTGGTGAAGGGCATATTGAAGAAGGATCAGCCGAGTGGTTCTTGTGGGAGAACAACTCCATTTGGCTCACTAACTTCACACACCATCAGGCTTCCAAGCAGCTCTCAAGGAAACTCAGTTTTCACACTCTATGCTTAGTGCCCTTTGAGTGCATTATCTAGGAATGAACCTGGTAGAGCATCCCACACAAACGAATGCTCCACATGCGGGTTTCACATGCCACCAACTCCACCTTCTCAGGCAACTTCAGTGCCACAGCCGTTTTCAGATAGCCCTCAATGCAAAGGCTCTAGACGCAAATATTGGTGTGAGAGCTAATTCAATCAAGGAAACACTGCATGTTGGTGAAGGGCATAGTGAAGAAGGATCAGCCGAGTGGTTCTTGTGGGAGAACAACTCCATTTGGCTCACTAACTTCACACACCATCAGGCTTCCAAGCAGCTCTCAAGGAAACTCAGTTTTCACACTCTATGCTTAGTGCCCTTTGAGTGCCTAGGACTGAAATGAAGCTTGGTAGAGCATCCCACACAAACGAATGCTCCACATGCGGGTTTCACATGCCACCAACTCCACATTCTCAGGCAACTCAACACCACAGCTGTTTTCAGATAGCCCTCAATGCAAAGGCTCTAGACGCAAATATTGGTGTGAGAGCTAATTCAATCAAGGAAACACTGCATGTTGGTGAAGGGCATATTGAAGAAGGATCAGCAGAGTGGTTCTTGTGGGAGAACAACTCCATTTGGCTCACTAACTTCACACACCATCAGGCTTCCAAGCAGCTCTCAAGGAAACTCAGTTTTCACACTCTAAGCTTAGTGCCCTTTGTATGCCTAGGAATGAAATGAACCTGGTAGAGCATCCCACACAAACGAATGCTCCACATGCGGGTTTCACATGCCACCAACTCCACATTCACAGGCAACTTCAGCGCCACAGCCGTTTTCAGATAGCCCTCAATGCAAAGGCTCTAGACGCAAATATTGATGTGAGAGCTAATTCAATCAAGGAAACACTGCATGTTGGTGAAGGGCATATTGAAGAAGGATCAGCCGAGTGGTTCTTGTGGGAGAACAACTCCATTTTGCTCACTAACTTCACACATCATCAGGCTTCCAAGCAGCTCTCAAGGAAACTCAGTTTTCACACTCTATGCTTAGTGCCCTTTGAGTGCATTATCTAGGAATGAACCTGGTAGAGCATCCCACAGAAACGAATGCTCCACATGCGGGTTTCACATGCCACCAACTCCACATTCACAGGCAACTTCAGCGCCACAGCCGTTTTCAGATAGCCCTCAATGCAAAGGCTCTAGACGCAAATATTGGTGTGAGAGCTAATTCAATCAAGGAAACACTGCATGTTGGTGAAGGGCATATTGAAGAAGGATCAGCCGAGTGGTTCTTGTGTGGGAGAACAACTCCATTTGGCTCACTAACTTCACACACCATCAGGCTTCCAAGCAGCTCTCAAGGAAACTCAGTTTTCACACTCTATGCTTAGTGCTCTTTGAGTACATTATCTAGGAATGAACCTGGTAGAGCATCCCACACAAACGAATGCTCCACATGCGGGTTTCACATGCCACCAACTCCACATTCACAGGCAACTTCAGCGCCACAGCCTTTTTCAGATAGCCCTCAATGCAAAGGCTCTAGACGCAAATATTTGTGTGAGAGCTAATTCAATCAAGGAAACACTGCATGTTGGTGAAGGGCATATTGAAGAAGGATCAGCCGAGTGGTTCTTGTGGGACAACAACTCCATTTGGCTCACTAACTTCACACATCATCAGGCTTCCAAGCAGCTCTCAAGGAAACTGTTTTTACACCCTATGCTTACTGCCCTTTGTGTGCCTAGGACTGAAATGAAGCTTGGTGAGCATCCCACACAAACGAATGCTCCACATGCGGGTTTCACATGCCACCAACTCCACTTTCACAGGCAACTTCAGCGCCACAGCTGTTTTCAGATAGCCCTCAATGCAAAGGCTCTAGACGCAAATATTGGTGTGAGAGCTAATTCAATCAAGGAAACACTGCATGTTGGTGAAGGGCATATTGAAGAAGGATCAGCCGAGTGGTTCTTGTGGGAGAACAACTCCACTTGGCTCACTAACTTCACACACCATCAGGCTTCCAAGCAGCTCTCAAGGAAACTCAGTTTTCACACTCTATGCTTAGTGCTCTTTGAGTCCATTATCTAGGAATGAACCTGGTAGAGCATCCCACACAAACGAATGCTCCACATGCGGGTTTCACATGCCACCAACTTCACATTCACAGGCAACTTCAGAGCCACAGCCGTTTTCAGATAGCCCTCACTGCAAAGGCTCTAGATGCAAATATTGGTGTGAGAGCTAATTCAATCAAGGAAACACTGCATGTTGGTGAAGGGCATATTGAAGAAGGATCAGCCGAGTGGTTCTTGTGTGGGAGAACAACTCCATTTGGCTCACTAACTTCACACATCATCAGGCTTCCAAGCAGCTCTCAAGGAAACTGTTTTCACAACCTATGCTTAGTGCCCTTTGTGTGCCTAGGACTGAAATGAAGCTTGGTGAGCATCCCACACAAACGAATGCTCCACATGCGGGTTTCACATGCCACCAACTCCACTTTCACAGGCAACTTCAGCGCCACAGCCGTTTTCAGATAGTTCTCAATGCAAAGGCTCTAGACGCAAATATTGGTGTGAGAGCTAATTGAATCAAGGAAACACTGCATGTTGGTGAAGGGCATATTGAAGAAGGATCAGCCGAGTGGTTCTTGTGGGAGAACAACTCCATTTGGCTCACTAACTTCACACACCATCAGGCTTCCAAGCAGCTCTCAAGGAAACTCAGTTTTCACACTCTATGCTTAGTGCCCTTTGAGTGCATTATCTAGGAATGAACCTGGTAGAGCATCCCACACAAACGAATGCTCCACATGCGGGTTTCACATGCCACCAACTCCACATTCACAGGCAACTTCAGCGCCACAGCCTTTTTCAGATAGCCCTCAATGCAAAGGCTCTAGACGCAAATATTGGTGTGAGAGCTAATTCAATCAAGGAAACACTGCATGTTGGTGAAGGGCATATTGAAGAAGGATCAGCCGAGTGGTTCTTGTGGGAGAACAACTCCATTTGGCTCACTAACTTCACACATCATCAGGCTTCCAAGCAGCTCTCAAGGAAACTGTTTTCATACCCTATGCTTAGTGCCCTTTGTGTGCCTAGGACTGAAATGAAGCTTGGTGAGCATCCCACACAAACGAGTGCTCCACATGCGGGTTTCACATGCCACCAACTCCACATTCACAGGCAACTTCAGCGCCACAGCCTTTTTCAGAAAGCCCTCAATGCAAAGGCTCTAGACGCAAATATTGGTGTGAGAGCTAATTCAATCAGGGAAACAATGCATGTTGGTGAAGGGCATATTGAAGAAGGATCAGCCGAGTGGTTCTTGTGGGAGAACAACTCCATTTGGCTCACTAACTTCACACACCATCAGGCTTCCAAGCAGCTCTCAAGGAAACTCAGTTTTCACACTCTATGCTTAGTGCCCTTTGTATGCCTAGGAATGAAATGAACCTGGTAGAGCATCCCACACAAACGAATGCTCCACATGCGGGTTTCACATGCCAACAACTCCACATTCACAGGCAACTTCAGCGCCACAGCCATTTTCAGATAGCCCTCAATGCAAAGGCTCTAGACGCAAATATTGGTGTGAGAGCTAATTCAATCAAGGAAACACTGCATGTTGGTGAAGGGCATATTGAAGAAGGATCAGCCGAGTGGTTCTTGTGGGAGAACAACTCCATTTGGCTCACTAACTTCACACACCATCAGGCTTCCAAGCAGCTCTCAAGGAAACTCAGTTTTCACACTCTATGCTTAGTGCCCTTTGAGTGCATTATCTAGGAATGAACCTGGTAGAGCATCCCACACAAACGAATGCTCCACATGCGGGTTTCACATGCCACCAACTCCACATTCACAGGCAACTTCAGCGCCACAGCCGTTTTCAGATAGCCCTCAATGCAAAGGCTCTAGACGCAAATATTGGTGTGAGAGCTAATTCAATCAAGGAAACACTGCATATTGGTGAACGGCACATATTGAAGAAGGATCAGCCGAGTGGTTCTTGTGGGAGAACAACTCCATTTGGCTCACTAACTTCACACACCATCAGGCTTCCAAGCAGCTCTCAAGGAAACTCAGTTTTCATACTCTATGCTTAGTGCCCTCTGTATGCCTGGGACTGAAATGAAGGTTGGTGAGCATGCCACACAAACGAATGCTCCACATGCGGGTTTCACATGCCACCAACTCCACATTCACAGGCAACTTCAGCGCCACAGCCGTTTTCAGATAGCCATCAATGCAAAGGCTCTAGACGCAAATATTGGTGTGAGAGCTAATTCAATCAAGGAAACACTCCATGATGGTGAAGGGCATATTGAAGAAGGATCAGCCGAGTGGTTCTTGTGGGAGAACAACTCCATTTGGCTCACTAACTTCACACACCATCAGGCTTCCAAGCAGCTCTCAAGGAAACTCAGTTTTCACACTCTATGCTTAGTGCCCTTTGAGTGCCTAGGACTGAAATGAAGCTTGGTAGAGCATCCCACACAAACGAATGCTCCACATGCGGGTTTCACATGCCACCAACTCCACATTCTCAGGTAACTCAACACCACAGCCTTTTTCAGATAGCCCTCAATGCAAAGGCTCTAGACGCAAATATTGGTGTGAGAGCTAATTCAATCAAGGAAACACTGCATGTTGGTGAAGGGCATATTGAAGAAGGATCAGCAGAGCGGTTCTTGTGGGAGAACAACTCCATTTGGCTCACTAACTTCACACACCATCAGGCTTCCAAGCAGCTCTCAAGGAAACTCAGTTTTCACACTCTATGCTTAGTGCCCTTTGTATGCCTAGGAATGAAATGAACCTGGTAGAGCATCCCACACAAAGGAATGCTCCACATGCGGGTTTCACATGCCACGAACTCCACATTCACAGGCAACTTCAGCGCCACAGCCGTTTTCAGATAGCCCTCAATGCAAAGGCTCTAGACGCAAATATTGGTGTGAGAGCTAATTCAATCAAGGAAACACTGCATGTTGGTGAAGGGCATATTGAAGAAGGATCAGCAGAGTGGTTCTTGTGGGAGAACAACTCCATTTGGCTCACTAACTTCACACACCATCAGGCTTCCAAGCAGCTCTCAAGGAAACTCAGTTTTCACACTCTATGCTTAGTGCCCTTTGAGTGCCTAGGACTGAAATGAAGCTTGGTAGAGCATCCCACACAAACGAATGCTCCACATGCGGGTTTCACATGCCACCAACTCCACATTCTCAGGCAACTCAGCACCATGGCTTTTTTCAGATAGCCCTCAATGCAAAGGCTCTAGACGCAAATATTGGTGTGAGAGCTAATTCAATCAAGGAAACACTGCATGTTGGTGAAGGGCATATTGAAGAAGGATCAGCCGAGTGGTTCTTGTGGGAGAACAACTCCATTTGGCTCACTAACTTCACACACCATCAGGCTTCCAAGCAGCTCTCAAGGAAACTCAGTTTTCACGCTCTATGCTTAGTGCCCTTTGTATGCCTAGGAATGAAATGAACCTGGTAGAGCATCCCACACAAACGAATGCTCCACATGCGGGTTTCACATGCCAACAACTCCACATTCACAGGCAACTTCAGCGCCACAGCCATTTTCAGATAGCCCTCAATGCAAAGGCTCTAGACGCAAATATTGGTGTGAGAGCTAATTCAATCAAGGAAACACTGCATGTTGGTGAAGGGCATATTGAAGAAGGATCAGCCGAGTGGTTCTTGTGGGAGAACAACTCCATTTGGCTCACTAACTTCACACACCATCAGGCTTCCAAGCAGCTCTCAAGGAAACTCAGTTTTCACACTCTATGCTTAGTGCCCTTTGAGTGCATTATCTAGGAATGAACCTGGTAGAGCATCCCACACAAACGAATGCTCCACATGCGGGTTTCACATGCCACCAACTCCACATTCACAGGCAACTTCAGCGCCACAGCCGTTTTCAGATAGCCCTCAATGCAAAGGCTCTAGACGCAAATATTGGTGTGAGAGCTAATTCAATCAAGGAAACACTGCATATTGGTGAACGGCATATTGAAGAAGGATCAGCCGAGTGGTTCTTGTGGGAGAACAACTCCATTTGGCTCACTAACTTCACACACCATCAGGCTTCCAAGCAGCTCTCAAGGAAACTCAGTTTTCACACTCTATGCTTAGTGCCCTTTGAGTGCATTATCTAGGAATGAACCTGGTAGAGCATCCCACACAAACGAATGCTCCACATGCGGGTTTCACATGCCACCAACTCCACATTCACAGGCAACTTCAGCGCCACAGCCGTTTTCAGATAGCCCTCAATGCAAAGGCTCTAGACGCAAATATTGGTGTGAGAGCTAATTCAATCAAGGAAACACTGCATGTTGGTGAAGGGCATATTGAAGAAGGATCAGCCGAGTGGTTCTTGTGGGAGAACAACTCCATTTGGCTCACTAACTTCACACACCATCAGGCTTCCAAGCAGCTCTCAAGGAAACTCAGTTTTCACACTCTATGCTTAGTGCCCTCTGTATGCCTGGGACTGAAATGAAGGTTGGTGAGCATGCCACACAAACGAATGCTCCACATGCGGGTTTCACATGCCACCAACTCCACATTCACAGGCAACTTCAGCGCCACAGCCGTTTTCAGATAGCCCTCAATGCAAAGGCTCTAGACGCAAATATTGGTGTGAGAGCTAATTCAATCAAGGAAACACTCCATGATGGTGAAGGGCATATTGAAGAAGGATCAGCCGAGTGGTTCTTGTGGGAGAACAACTCCATTTGGCTCACTAACTTCACACACCATCAGGCTTCCAAGCAGCTCTCAAGGAAACTCAGTTTTCACACTCTATGCTTAGTGCCCTTTGAGTGCCTAGGACTGAAATGAAGCTTGGTAGAGCATCCCACACAAACGAATGCTCCACATGCGGGTTTCACATGCCACCAACTCCACTTTCACAGGCAACTTCAGCGCCACAGCTGTTTTCAGATAGCCCTCAATGCAAAGGCTCTAGACGCAAATATTGGTGTGAGAGCTAATTCAATCAAGGAAACACTGCATGTTGGTGAAGGGCATATTGAAGAAGGATCAGCCGAGTGGTTCTTGTGGGAGAACAACTCCACTTGGCTCACTAACTTCACACACCATCAGGCTTCCAAGCAGCTCTCAAGGAAACTCAGTTTTCACACTCTATGCTTAGTGCTCTTTGAGTCCATTATCTAGGAATGAACCTGGTAGAGCATCCCACACAAACGAATGCTCCACATGCGGGTTTCACATGCCACCAACTTCACATTCACAGGCAACTTCAGAGCCACAGCCGTTTTCAGATAGCCCTCACTGCAAAGGCTCTAGATGCAAATATTGGTGTGAGAGCTAATTCAATCAAGGAAACACTGCATGTTGGTGAAGGGCATATTGAAGAAGGATCAGCCGAGTGGTTCTTGTGTGGGAGAACAACTCCATTTGGCTCACTAACTTCACACATCATCAGGCTTCCAAGCAGCTCTCAAGGAAACTGTTTTCACAACCTATGCTTAGTGCCCTTTGTGTGCCTAGGACTGAAATGAAGCTTGGTGAGCATCCCACACAAACGAATGCTCCACATGCGGGTTTCACATGCCACCAACTCCACATTCACAGGCAACTTCAGCGCCACAGCCGTTTTCAGATAGTTCTCAATGCAAAGGCTCTAGACGCAAATATTGGTGTGAGAGCTAATTGAATCAAGGAAACACTGCATGTTGGTGAAGGGCATATTGAAGAAGGATCAGCCGAGTGGTTCTTGTGGGAGAACAACTCCATTTGGCTCACTAACTTCACACACCATCAGGCTTCCAAGCAGCTCTCAAGGAAACTCAGTTTTCACACTCTATGCTTAGTGCCCTTTGAGTGCATTATCTAGGAATGAACCTGGTAGAGCATCCCACACAAACGAATGCTCCACATGCGGGTTTCACATGCCACCAACTCCACATTCACAGGCAACTTCAGCGCCACAGCCTTTTTCAGATAGCCCTCAATGCAAAGGCTCTAGACGCAAATATTGGTGTGAGAGCTAATTCAATCAAGGAAACACTGCATGTTGGTGAAGGGCATATTGAAGAAGGATCAGCCGAGTGGTTCTTGTGGGAGAACAACTCCATTTGGCTCACTAACTTCACACATCATCAGGCTTCCAAGCAGCTCTCAAGGAAACTGTTTTCATACCCTATGCTTAGTGCCCTTTGTGTGCCTAGGACTGAAATGAAGCTTGGTGAGCATCCCACACAAACGAGTGCTCCACATGCGGGTTTCACATGCCACCAACTCCACATTCACAGGCAACTTCAGCGCCACAGCCTTTTTCAGAAAGCCCTCAATGCAAAGGCTCTAGACGCAAATATTGGTGTGAGAGCTAATTCAATCAAGGAAACAATGCATGTTGGTGAAGGGCATATTGAAGAAGGATCAGCCGAGTGGTTCTTGTGGGAGAACAACTCCATTTGGCTCACTAACTTCACACACCATCAGGCTTCCAAGCAGCTCTCAAGGAAACTCAGTTTTCACACTCTATGCTTAGTGCCCTTTGTATGCCTAGGAATGAAATGAACCTGGTAGAGCATCCCACACAAACGAATGCTCCACATGCGGGTTTCACATGCCAACAACTCCACATTCACAGGCAACTTCAGCGCCACAGCCATTTTCAGATAGCCCTCAATGCAAAGGCTCTAGACGCAAATATTGGTGTGAGAGCTAATTCAATCAAGGAAACACTGCATGTTGGTGAAGGGCATATTGAAGAAGGATCAGCCGAGTGGTTCTTGTGGGAGAACAACTCCATTTGGCTCACTAACTTCACACACCATCAGGCTTCCAAGCAGCTCTCAAGGAAACTCAGTTTTCACACTCTATGCTTAGTGCCCTTTGAGTGCATTATCTAGGAATGAACCTGGTAGAGCATCCCACACAAACGAATGCTCCACATGCGGGTTTCACATGCCACCAACTCCACATTCACAGGCAACTTCAGCGCCACAGCCGTTTTCAGATAGCCCTCAATGCAAAGGCTCTAGACGCAAATATTGGTGTGAGAGCTAATTCAATCAAGGAAACACTGCATATTGGTGAACGGCATATTGAAGAAGGATCAGCCGAGTGGTTCTTGTGGGAGAACAACTCCATTTGGCTCACTAACTTCACACACCATCAGGCTTCCAAGCAGCTCTCAAGGAAACTCAGTTTTCATACTCTATGCTTAGTGCCCTCTGTATGCCTGGGACTGAAATGAAGGTTGGTGAGCATGCCACACAAACGAATGCTCCACATGCGGGTTTCACATGCCACCAACTCCACATTCACAGGCAACTTCAGCGCCACAGCCGTTTTCAGATAGCCATCAATGCAAAGGCTCTAGACGCAAATATTGGTGTGAGAGCTAATTCAATCAAGGAAACACTCCATGATGGTGAAGGGCATATTGAAGAAGGATCAGCCGAGTGGTTCTTGTGGGAGAACAACTCCATTTGGCTCACTAACTTCACACACCATCAGGCTTCCAAGCAGCTCTCAAGGAAACTCAGTTTTCACACTCTATGCTTAGTGCCCTTTGAGTGCCTAGGACTGAAATGAAGCTTGGTAGAGCATCCCACACAAACGAATGCTCCACATGCGGGTTTCACATGCCACCAACTCCACATTCTCAGGTAACTCAACACCACAGCCTTTTTCAGATAGCCCTCAATGCAAAGGCTCTAGACGCAAATATTGGTGTGAGAGCTAATTCAATCAAGGAAACACTGCATGTTGGTGAAGGGCATATTGAAGAAGGATCAGCAGAGCGGTTCTTGTGGGAGAACAACTCCATTTGGCTCACTAACTTCACACACCATCAGGCTTCCAAGCAGCTCTCAAGGAAACTCAGTTTTCACACTCTATGCTTAGTGCCCTTTGTATGCCTAGGAATGAAATGAACCTGGTAGAGCATCCCACACAAAGGAATGCTCCACATGCGGGTTTCACATGCCACGAACTCCACATTCACAGGCAACTTCAGCGCCACAGCCGTTTTCAGATAGCCCTCAATGCAAAGGCTCTAGACGCAAATATTGGTGTGAGAGCTAATTCAATCAAGGAAACACTGCATGTTGGTGAAGGGCATATTGAAGAAGGATCAGCAGAGTGGTTCTTGTGGGAGAACAACTCCATTTGGCTCACTAACTTCACACACCATCAGGCTTCCAAGCAGCTCTCAAGGAAACTCAGTTTTCACACTCTATGCTTAGTGCCCTTTGAGTGCCTAGGACTGAAATGAAGCTTGGTAGAGCATCCCACACAAACGAATGCTCCACATGCGGGTTTCACATGCCACCAACTCCACATTCTCAGGCAACTCAGCACCATGGCTTTTTTCAGATAGCCCTCAATGCAAAGGCTCTAGACGCAAATATTGGTGTGAGAGCTAATTCAATCAAGGAAACACTGCATGTTGGTGAAGGGCATATTGAAGAAGGATCAGCCGAGTGGTTCTTGTGGGAGAACAACTCCATTTGGCTCACTAACTTCACACACCATCAGGCTTCCAAGCAGCTCTCAAGGAAACTCAGTTTTCACGCTCTATGCTTAGTGCCCTTTGTATGCCTAGGAATGAAATGAACCTGGTAGAGCATCCCACACAAACGAATGCTCCACATGCGGGTTTCACATGCCAACAACTCCACATTCACAGGCAACTTCAGCGCCACAGCCATTTTCAGATAGCCCTCAATGCAAAGGCTCTAGACGCAAATATTGGTGTGAGAGCTAATTCAATCAAGGAAACACTGCATGTTGGTGAAGGGCATATTGAAGAAGGATCAGCCGAGTGGTTCTTGTGGGAGAACAACTCCATTTGGCTCACTAACTTCACACACCATCAGGCTTCCAAGCAGCTCTCAAGGAAACTCAGTTTTCACACTCTATGCTTAGTGCCCTTTGAGTGCATTATCTAGGAATGAACCTGGTAGAGCATCCCACACAAACGAATGCTCCACATGCGGGTTTCACATGCCACCAACTCCACATTCACAGGCAACTTCAGCGCCACAGCCGTTTTCAGATAGCCCTCAATGCAAAGGCTCTAGACGCAAATATTGGTGTGAGAGCTAATTCAATCAAGGAAACACTGCATATTGGTGAACGGCATATTGAAGAAGGATCAGCCGAGTGGTTCTTGTGGGAGAACAACTCCATTTGGCTCACTAACTTCACACACCATCAGGCTTCCAAGCAGCTCTCAAGGAAACTCAGTTTTCACACTCTATGCTTAGTGCCCTTTGAGTGCATTATCTAGGAATGAACCTGGTAGATCATCCCACACAAACGAATGCTCCACATGCGGGTTTCACATTCCACCAACTCCACATTCACAGGCAACTTCAGCGCCACAGCCGTTTTCTGATAGCCCTCAATGCAAAGGCTCTAGACGCAAATATTGGTGTGAGAGCTAATTCAATCAAGGAAACACTGCATGTTGGTGAAGGGCATATTGAAGAAGGATCAGCCGAGTGGTTCTTGTGGGAGAACAACTCCATTTGGCTCACTAACTTCACACACCATCAGGCTTCCAAGCAGCTCTCAAGGAAACTCAGTTTTCACACTCTATGCTTAGTGCCCTCTGTATGCCTGGGACTGAAATGAAGGTTGGTGAGCATGCCACACAAACGAATGCTCCACATGCGGGTTTCACATGCCACCAACTCCACATTCACAGGCAACTTCAGCGCCACAGCCGTTTTCAGATAGCCCTCAATGCAAAGGCTCTAGACGCAAATATTGGTGTGAGAGCTAATTCAATCAAGGAAACACTCCATGATGGTGAAGGGCATATTGAAGAAGGATCAGCCGAGTGGTTCTTGTGGGAGAACAACTCCATTTGGCTCACTAACTTCACACACCATCAGGCTTCCAAGCAGCTCTCAAGGAAACTCAGTTTTCACACTCTATGCTTAGTGCCCTTTGAGTGCCTAGGACTGAAATGAAGCTTGGTAGAGCATCCCACACAAACGAATGCTCCACATGCGGGTTTCACATGCCACCAACTCCACATTCTCAGGTAACTCAACACCACAGCCTTTTTCAGATAGCCCTCAATGCAAAGGCTCTAGACGCAAATATTGGTGTGAGAGCTAATTCAATCAAGGAAACACTGCATGTTGGTGAAGGGCATATTGAAGAAGGATCAGCAGAGCGGTTCTTGTGGGAGAACAACTCCATTTGGCTCACTAACTTCACACACCATCAGGCTTCCAAGCAGCTCTCAAGGAAACTCAGTTTTCACACTCTATGCTTAGTGCCCTTTGTATGCCTAGGAATGAAATGAACCTGGTAGAGCATCCCACACAAAGGAATGCTCCACATGCGGGTTTCACATGCCACGAACTCCACATTCACAGGCAACTTCAGCGCCACAGCCGTTTTCAGATAGCCCTCAATGCAAAGGCTCTAGACGCAAATATTGGTGTGAGAGCTAATTCAATGAAGGAAACACTGCATGTTGGTGAAGGGCATATTGAAGAAGGATCAGCAGAGTGGTTCTTGTGGGAGAACAACTCCATTTGGCTCACTAACTTCACACACCATCAGGCTTCCAAGCAGCTCTCAAGGAAACTCAGTTTTCACACTCTATGCTTAGTGCCCTTTGAGTGCCTAGGACTGAAATGAAGCTTGGTAGAGCATCCCACACAAACGAATGCTCCACATGCGGGTTTCACATGCCACCAACTCCACATTCACAGGCAACTCAGCACCATAGCTTTTTTCAGATAGCCCTCAATGCAAAGGCTCTAGACGCAAATATTGGTGTGAGAGCTAATTCAATCAAGGAAACACTGCATGTTGGTGAAGGGCATATTGAAGAAGGATCAGCCGAGTGGTTCTTGTGGGAGAACAACTCCATTTGGCTCACTAACTTCACACACCATCAGGCTTCCAAGCAGCTCTCAAGGAAACTCAGTTTTCACACTCTATTCTTAGTGCCCTTTGTATGCCTAGGACTGAAATGAACCTTGGTGAGCATCCCACACAAACGAATGCTCCACATGCGGGTTTCACATGCCAACAACTCCACATTCACAGGCAACTTCAGCGCCACAGCCGTTTTCAGATAGCCCTCAATGCAAAGGCTCTAGACGCAAATATTGGTGTGAGAGCTAATTCAATCAAGGAAACACTGCATGTTGGTGAAGTGCATATTGAAGAAGGATCAGCCGAGTGGTTCTTGTGGGAGAACAACTCCATTTGGCTCACTAACTTCACACACCATCAGGCTTCCAAGCAGCTCTCAAGGAAACTCAGTTTTCACACTCTATGCTTAGTGCCCTTTGAGTGCATTATCTAGGAATGAACCTGGTAGAGCATCCCACACAAACGAATGCTCCACATGCGGGTTTCACATGCCACCAACTCCACATTCACAGGCAACTTCAGCGCCACAGCCGTTTTCAGATAGCCCTTAATGCAAAGGCTCTAGACGCAAATATTGGTGTGAGAGCTAATTCAATCAAGGAAACACTGCATGTTGGTGAAGGGCATATTGAAGAAGGATCAGCCGAGTGGTTCTTGTGGGAGAACAACTCCATTTGGCTCACTAACTTCACACATCATCATTCTTCCAAGCAGCTCTCAAGGAAACTCAGTTTTCACACTCTATGCTTAGTGCCCTTTGAGTGCATTATCTAGGAATGAACCTGGTAGAGCATCGCACACAAACGAATGCTCCACATGCGGGTTTCACATGCCACCAACTCCACATTCACAGGTAACTTCAGCGCCACAGCCGTTTTCAGATAGCCCTCAATGCAAAGGCTCTAGACGCAAATATTGGTGTGAGAGCTAATTCAATCAAGGAAACACTGCATGTTGGTGAAGGGCATATTGAAGAAGGATCAGCTGAGTGGTTCTTGTGGGAGAACAACTCCATTTGGCTCACTAACTTCACACACCATCAGGCTTCCAAGCAGCTCTCAAGGAAAGTCAGTTTTCACACTCTATGCTTAGTGCCCTTTGAGTGCCTAGGACTGAAATAAAGCTTGGTGAGCATCCCACACAAACGAATGCTCCACATGCGGGTTTCACATGCCACCAACTCCACATTCACAGGCAACTTCAGCGCCACAGCCTTTTTCAGATAGCCCTCAATGCAAAGGCTCTAGACGCAAATATTGGTGTGAGAGCTAATTCAATCAAGGAAACGCTGCATGTTGGTGAAGGGCATATTGAAGAAGGATCAGCCGAGTGGTTCTTGTGGGAGAACAACTCCATTTGGCTCACTAACTTCACACACCATCAGGCTTCCAAGCAGCTCTCAAGGAAACTCAGTTTTCACACTCTATGCTTAGTGCCCTTTGAGTGCATTATCTAGGGATGAACCTGGTAGAGCATCCCACACAAACGAATGCTCCACATGCGGGTTTCACATGCCACCAACTCCACATTCACAGGCAACTTCAGCGCCACAGCCGTTTTCAGATAGGCCTCAATGCAAAGGCTCTAGACGCAAATATTGGTGTGAGAGCTAATTCAATCAAGGAAACACTGCATGTTGGTGAAGGGCATATTGAAGAAGGATCAGCCGAGTGGTTCTTGTGGGAGAACAACTCCATTTGGCTCACTAACTTCACACACCATCAGGCTTCCAAGCAGCTCTCAAGGAAACTCAGTTTTCACACTCTATGCTTAGTGCCCTTTGAGTGCCAAGGACTGAAATGAAGCTTGGTCAGAATCCCACACAAACGAATGCTCCACATGCGGGTGTCACATGCCACCAACTCCACATTCACAGGCAACTTCAGCGCCACAGCCGTTTTCAGATAGCCCTCAATGCAAAGGCTCTAGACGCAAATATTGGTGTGAGAGCTAGTTCAATCAAGGAAACACTGCATGTTGGCAAAGGGCATATTGAAGAAAGATCAGCCGAGTGGTTCTTGTGGGAGAACAACTCCATTTGGCTCACTAACTTCACACACCATCAGGCTTCCAAGCAGCTCTCAAGGAAACTCAGTTTTCACATTCTATGCTTAGTGCCCTTTGTGTGCATTATCTAGGAATGAACCTGATAGAGCATCCCACACAAACGAATGCTCCACATGCGGGTTTCACATGCCACCAACTCCACATTCACAGGCAACTTCAGCGCCACAGCCATTTTCAGATAGCCCTCAATGCAAAGGCTCTAGACGCAAATATTGGTGTGAGAGATAATTCAATCAAGGAAACGCTGCATGTTGGTGAAGGGCATATTGAAGAAGGATCAGCCGAGTGGTTCTTGTGGGAGAACAACTCCATTTGGCTCACTAACTTCACACACCATCAGGCTTCCAAGCAGCTCTCAAGGAAACTCAGTTTTCACACTCTATGCTTAGTGCCCTTTGAGTGCATTATCTAGGAATGAACCTGGTAGAGCATCCCACACAAAACGAATGCTCCACATGCGGGTTTCACATGCCACCAACTCCACATTCACAGGCAACTTCAGCGCCACAGCCGTTTTCAGATAGCCCTCAATGCAAAGGCTCTAGACGCAAATATTGGTGTGAGAGCTAATTCAATCAAGGAAACACTGCATGTTGGTGAAGGGCATATTGAAGAAGGATCAGCCGAGTGGTTCTTGTGGGAGAACAACTCCATTTGGCTCACTAACTTCACACACCATCAGGCTTCCAAGCAGCTCTCAAGGAAACTCAGTTTTCACACTCTATGCTTAGTGCTATATGAGTGCCTAGGACTGAAATGAAGCTTGGTGAGCATCCCACACAAACGAATGCTCCACATGCGGGTTTCACATGCCACCAACTCCACATTCACAGGCAACTTCAGCGCCACAGCCGTTTTCAGATAGCCCTCAATGCAAAGGCTCTAGATGCAAATATTGGTGTGAGAGCTAATTCAATCAAGGAAACACTGCATGTTGGTGAAGGGTATATTGAAAAGGATCAGC
The DNA here is from genome assembly GCF_030435755.1 of Ochotona princeps. Taxonomy (NCBI): domain Eukaryota; kingdom Metazoa; phylum Chordata; class Mammalia; order Lagomorpha; family Ochotonidae; genus Ochotona; species Ochotona princeps. Next base: position 21,748 of record NW_026698029.1, read on the forward strand.
TGAGTGGTTCTTGTGGGAAAACAACTCCATTTGGCTCACTAACTTCACACACCATCAGGCTTCCAAGCAGCTCTCAAGGAAACTCAGTTTTCACAGTCTATGCTTAGTGCCCTTTGAGTGCATTATCTAGGAATGAACCTGGTAGAGCATCCCACACAAACGAATGCTCCACATGCGGGTTTCACATGCCACCAACTCCACATTCACAGGCAACTTCAGCGCCACAGCCGTTTTCAGATAGGCCTCAATGCAAAGGCTCTAGACGCAAATATTGGTGTGAGAGCTAATTGAATCAAGGAAACACTGCATGTTGGTGAAGGGCATATTGAAGAAGGATCAGCCGAGTGGTTCTTGTGGGAGAACAACTCCATTTGGCTCACTAACTTCACACACCATCAGGCTTCCAAGCAGCTCTCAAGGAAACTCAGTTTTCACACTCTATGCTTAGTGCCCTTGTGTGCCAAGGACTGAAATGAAGCTTGGTCAAAATCCCACACAAACGAATGCTCCACATGCGGGTGTCACATGCCACCAACTCCACATTCACAGGCAACTTCAGCGCCACAGCCGTTTTCAGATAGCCCTCAATGCAAAGGCTCTAGACGCAAATATTGGTGTGAGAGCTAGTTCAATCAAGGAAACACTGCATGTTGGTGAAGGGCATATTGAAGAAGGATCAGCTGAGTGGTTATTGTGAGAGAACAACTCCATTTGACTCACTAACTTCACACACCATCAGGCTTCCAAGCAGCTCTCAAGGAAACTCAGTTTTCACACTCTATGCTTAGTGCCCTTTGAGTGCATTATCTAGGAATAAACCTGGTAAAGCATCCCACACAAACGAATGCTCCACATGCGGGTTTCACATGCCACCAACTCCACATTCACAGGCAACTTCAGCGCCACAGCCTTTTTCAGATAGCCCTCAATGCAAAGGCTCTAGACGGTAATATTGGTGTGAGAGCTAATTCAATCAAGGAAACGCTGCATGTTGGTGAAGGGCATATTGAAGAAGAATCAGCCGAGTGGTTCTTGTGGGAGAACAACTCCATTTGGCTCACTAACTTCACACACCATCAGGCTTCCAAGCAGCTCTCAAGGAAACTCAGTTTTCACACTCTATGCTTAGTGCCCTTTGTGTGCCAAGGACTGAAATGAAGCTTGGTAGAGCATCCCACACAAACGAATGCTCCACATGCGGGTGTCACATGCCACCAACTCCACATTCACAGGCAACTTCAGCGCCACAGCCGTTTTCAGATAGCCCTCAATGCAAAGGCTCTAGACGCAAATATTGGTGTGAGAGCTAATTCATTCAAGGAAACACTGCATGTTGGTGAAGGGCATATTGAAAAGGATCAGCCGAGTGGTTCTTGTGGGAGAACAACTCCATTTGGCTCACTAACTTCACACACCATCAGGCTTCCAAGCAGCTCTCAAGGAAACTCAGTTTTCACACTCTATGCTTAGTGCCCTTTGAGTGCATTATCTAGGAATGAACCTGGTAGAGCATCGCACACAAACGAATGCTCCACATGCGGGTTTCACATGCCACCAACTCCACATTCACAGGCAACTTCAGCGCCACAGCCATTTTCAGATAGCCCCTCAATGCAAAGGCTCTAGACGCAAATATTGGTGTGAGAGCTAATTCAATCCAGGAAACGCTGCATGTTGGTGAAGGGCATATTGAAGAAGGATCAGCCGAGTGGTTCTTGTGGGAGAACAACTCCATTTGGCTCACTAACTTCACACACCATCAGGCTTCCAAGCAGCTCTCAAGGAAACTCAGTTTTCACACTCTATGCTTAGTGCCCTTTGTGTGCCAAGGACTGAAATGAAGCTTGGTGGAGCATCCGACACAAACGAATGCTCCACATGCGGGTGTCACATGCCACCAACTCCACATTCACAGGCAACTTCAGCGCCACAGCCGTTTTCAGATAGCCCTCAATGCAAAGGCTCTAGACGCAAATATTGGTGTGAGAGCTAATTCATTCAAGGAAACACTGCATGTTGGTGAAGGGCATATTGAAAAGGATCAGCCGAGTGGTTCTTGTGGGAGAACAACTCCATTTGGCTCACTAACTTCACACACCATCAGGCTTCCAAGCAGCTCTCAAGGAAACTCAGTTTTCACACTCTATGCTTAGTGCCCTTTGAGTGCATTATCTAGGAATGAACCTGGTAGAGCATCGCACACAAACGAATGCTCCACATGCGGGTTTCACATGCCACCAACTCCACATTCACAGGCAACTTCAGCGCCACAGCCATTTTCAGATAGCCCTCAATGCAAAGGCTCTAGACGCAAATATTGGTGTGAGAGCTAATTCAATCAAGGAAACGCTGCATGTTGGTGAAGGGCATATTGAAGAAGGATCAGCCGAGTGGTTCTTTTGGGAGAACAACTCCATTTGGCTCACTAACTTCACACACCATCAGGCTTCCAAGCAGCTCTCAAGGAAACTCAGTTTTCACATTCTATGCTTAGTGCCCTTTGTGTGCCTAGGACTGAAATGAACCTGGTAGAGCATCCCACACAAACGAATGCTCCACATGCGGGTTTCACATGCCACCAACTCCACATTCTCAGGCAACTTCAGCGCCACAGCCGTTTTCAGATAGCCCTCAATGCAAAGGCTCTAGACGCAAATATTGGTGTGAGAGCTAATTCAATCAACTAAACGCTGCATGTTGGTGAAGGGCATATTGAAGAAGGATCAGCCGAGTGGTTCTTGTGGGAGAACAACTCCATTTGGCTCACTAACTTCACACACCATCAGGCTTCCAAGCAGCTCTCAAGGAAACTCAGTTTTCACACTCTATGCTTAGTGCCCTTTGTGTGCCAAGGACTGAAATGAAGCTTGGTCAGCATCCCACACAAACGAGTGCTCCACATGCGGGTTTCACATGCCACCAACTCCACATTCACAGGCAACTTCAGCGCCACAGCCGTTTTCAGATAGCCCTCAATGCAAAGGCTCTAGACGCAAATATTGGTGTGAGAGCTAATTCAATCAAGGAAACACTGCATGTTGGTGAAGGGTATATTGAAAAGGATCAGCTGAGTGGTTCTTGTGGGAAAACAACTCCATTTGGCTCACTAACTTCACACACCATCAGGCTTCCAAGCAGCTCTCAAGGAAACTCAGTTTTCACACTCTATGCTTAGTGCCCTTTGAGTGCATTATCTAGGAATAAACCTGGTAAAGCATCCCACACAAACGAATGCTCCACATGCGGGTTTCACATGCCACCAACTCCACATTCACAGGCAACTTCAGCGCCACAGCCGTTTTCAGATAGCCCTCAATGCAAAGGCTCTAGACGGTAATATTGGTGTGAGAGCTAATTCAATCAAGGAAACGCTGCATGTTGGTGAAAGGCATATTGAAGAAGAATCAGCCGAGTGGTTCTTGTGGGAGAACAACTCCATTTGGCTCACTAACTTCACACACCATCAGGCTTCCAAGCAGCTCTCAAGGAAACTCAGTTTTCACACTCTATGCTTAGTGCCCTTTATGTGCTAAGGACTGAAATGAAGCTTGGTAGAGCATCCCACACAAACGAATGCTCCACATGCGGGTGTCACATGCCACCAACTCCACATTCACAGCAACTTCAGCGCCACAGCCGTTTTCAGATAGCCCTCAATGCAAAGGCTCTAGACGCAAATATTGGTGTGAGAGCTAATTCAATCAAGGAAACACTGCATGTTGGTGAAGGGCATATTGAAAAGGATCAGCCGAGTGGTTCTTGTGGGAGAACAACTCCATTTGGCTCACTAACTTCACACACCATCAGGCTTCCAAGCAGCTCTCAAGGAAACTCAGTTTTCACACTCTATGCTTAGTGCCCTTTGTGTGCCAAGGACTGAAATGAAGCTTGGTGAGCATCCGACACAAACGAATGCTCCACATGCGGGTGTCACATGCCACCAACTCCACATTCACAGGCAACTTCAGCGCCACAGCCGTTTTCAGATAGCCCTCAATGCAAAGGCTCTAGACGCAAATATTGGTGTGAGAGCTAATTCATTCAAGGAAACACTGCATGTTGGTGAAGGGCATATTGAAAAGGATCAGCCGAGTGGTTCTTGTGGGAGAACAACTCCATTTGGCTCACTAACTTCACACACCATTAGGCTTCCAAGCAGCTCTCAAGGAAACTCAGTTTTCACACTCTATGCTTAGTGCCCTTTGAGTGCATTATCTAGGAATGAACCTGGTAGAGCATCGCACACAAACGAATGCTCCACATGCGGGTTTCACATGCCACCAACTCCACATTCACAGGCAACTTCAGCGCCACAGCCATTTTCAGATAGCCCTCAATGCAAAGGCTCTAGACGCAAATATTGGTGTGAGAGCTAATTCAATCAAGGAAACGCTGCATGTTGGTGAAGGGCATATTGAAGAAGGATCAGCCGAGTGGTTCTTTTGGGAGAACAACTCCATTTGGCTCACTAACTTCACACACCATCAGGCTTCCAAGCAGCTCTCAAGGAAACTCAGTTTTCACATTCTATGCTTAGTGCCCTTTGTGTGCCTAGGACTGAAATGAACCTGGTAGAGCATCCACACAAACGAATGCTCCACATGCGGGTTTCACATGCCACCAACTCCACATTCTCAGGCAACTTCAGCGCCACAGCCGTTTTCAGATAGCCCTCAATGCAAAGGCTCTAGACGCAAATATTGGTGTGAGAGCTAATTCAATCAACTAAACGCTGCATGTTGGTGAAGGGCATATTGAAGAAGGATCAGCCGAGTGGTTCTTGTGGGAGAACAACTCCATTTGGCTCACTAACTTCACACACCATCAGGCTTCCAAGCAGCTCTCAAGGAAACTCAGTTTTCACACTCTATGCTTAGTGCCCTTTGTGTGCCAAGGACTGAAATGAAGCTTGGTCAGCATCCCACACAAACGAGTGCTCCACATGCGGGTGTCACATGCGACCAACTCCACATTCACAGGCAACTTCAGCGCCACAGCCGTTTTCAGATAGCCCTCAATGCAAAGGCTCTAGACGCAAATATTGGTGTGAGAGCTAATTCAATCAAGGAAACACTGCATGTTGGTGAAGGGTATATTGAAAAGGATCAGCTGAGTGGTTCTTGTGGGAAAACAACTCCATTTGGCTCACTAACTTCACACACCATCAGGCTTCCAAGCAGCTCTCAAGGAAACTCAGTTTTCACACTCTATGCTTAGTGCCCTTTGAGTGCATTATCTAGGAATAAACCTGGTAAAGCATCCCACACAAACGAATGCTCCACATGCGGGTTTCACATGCCACCAACTCCACATTCACAGGCAACTTCAGCGCCACAGCCGTTTTCAGATAGCCCTCAATGCAAAGGCTCTAGACGCAAATATTGGTGTGAGAGCTAATTCAATCAAGGAAACGCTGCATGTTGGTGAAAGGCATATTGAAGAAGAATCAGCCGAGTGGTTCTTGTGGGAGAACAACTCCATTTGGCTCACTAACTTCACACACCATCAGGCTTCCAAGCAGCTCTCAAGGAAACTCAGTTTTCACACTCTATGCTTAGTGCCCTTTATGTGCTAAGGACTGAAATGAAGCTTGGTAGAGCATCCCACACAAACGAATGCTCCACATGCGGGTGTCACATGCCACCAACTCCACATTCACAGGCAACTTCAGCGCCACAGCCGTTTTCAGATAGCCCTCAATGCAAAGGCTCTAGACGCAAATATTGGTGTGAGAGCTAATTCAATCAAGGAAACACTGCATGTTGGTGAAGGGCATATTGAAAAGGATCAGCCGAGTGGTTCTTGTGGGAGAACAACTCCATTTGGCTCACTAACTTCACACACCATCAGGCTTCCAAGCAGCTCTCAAGGAAACTCAGTTTTCACACTCTATGCTTAGTGCCCTTTGAGTGCATTATCTAGGAATGAACCTGGTAGAGCATCCCATACAAACGAATGCTCCACATGCGGGTTTCACATGCCACCAACTCCACATTCACAGGCAACTTCAGCGCCACAGCCGTTTTCAGATAGCCCTCAATGCAAAGGCTCTAGACGCAAATATTGGTGTGAGAGCTAATTCAATCAAGGAAACACTGCATGTTGGTGAAGGGCATATTGAAAAAGGATCAGCCGAGTGGTTCTTGTGGGAGAACAACTCCATTTGGCTCACTAACTTCACACACCATCAGGCTTCCAAGCAGCTCTCAAGGAAACTCAGTTTTCACACTCTATGCTTAGTGCCCTTTTGTTCCAAGGACTGAAATGAAGCTTGGTCAGCATCCCACACAAACGAATGCTCCACATGCGGGTTTCACATGCCAGCAACTCCACATTCACAGGCAACTTCAGCGCCACAGCCATTTTCAGATAGCCCTCAATGCAAAGGCTCTAGACGCAAATATTGGTGTGAGAGCTAATTCAATCAAGGAAACACTGCATGTTGGTGAAGGGCATATTGAAGAAGGATCAGCCGAGTGGTTCTTGTGGGACAACAACTCCATTTGGCTCACTAACTTCACACACCACCAGGCTTCCAAGCAGCTCTCAAGGAAACTCAGTTTTCACACTCTATGCTTAGTGCTCTTTGAGTACATTATCTAAGAATGAGCCTGGTAGAGCATCCCACACAAACGAATGCTCCACATGCGGGTTTCACATGCCACCAACTCCACATTCACAGGCAACTTCAGCGCCACAGCCGTTTTCAGATAGGCCTCAATGCAAAGGCTCTAGACGCAAATATTGGTGTGAGAGCTAATTCAATCAAGGAAACACTGCATGTTGGTGAAGGGCATATTGAAGAAGGATCAGCCGAGTGGTTCTTGTGGGAGAACAACTCCATTTGGCTCACTAACTTCACACACCATCAGGCTTCCAAGCAGCTCTCAAGGAAACTCAGTTTTCACACTCTATGCTTAGTGCCCTTTGAGTGCATTATCTAGGAATGAACCTGGTAGAGCATCCCACACAAACGAATGCTCCACATGCGGGTTTCACATGCCACCAACTCCACATTCACAGGCAACTTCAGCGCCACAGCCGTTTTCAGATAGCCCTCAATGCAAAGGCTCTAGACGCAAATATTGGTGTGAGAGCTAATTCAATCAAGGAAACACTGCATGTTGGTGAAGGGCATATTGAAGAAGGATCAGCCGAGTGGTTCTTGTGGGAGAACAACTCCATTTGGCTCACTAACTTCACACACCATCAGGCTTCCAAGCAGCTCTCAAGGAAACTCAGTTTTCACACTCTATGCTTAGTGCCCTTTGAGTGCATTATCTAGGAATGAACCTGGTAGAGCATCCCACACAAACGAATGCTCCACATGCGGGTTTCACATGCCACCAACTCCACATTCACAGGCAACTTCAGCGCCACAGCCATTTTCAGATAGTTCTCAATGCAAAGGCTCTAGACGCAAATATTGGTGTGAGAGCTAATTCAATCAAGGAAACGCTGCATGTTGGTGAAGGGCATATTGAAAAGGATCAGCCGAGTGGATCTTGTGGGAGAACAACTCCATTTGGCTCACTAACTTCACACACCATCAGGCTTCCAAGCAGCTCTCAAGGAAACTCAGTTTTCACACCCTATGCTTAGTGTCCTTTGAGTGCATTATCTAGGAATGAACCTGGTAGAGCATCCCATACAAACGAATGCTCCACATGCGGGTTTCACATGCCACCAACTCCACATTCACAGGCAACTTCAGCGCCACAGCCGTTTTCAGATAGCCCTCAATGCAAAGGCTCTAGACGCAAATATTGGTGTGAGAGCTAATTCAATCAAGGAAACACTGCATGTTGGTGAAGGGCATATTGAAAAAGGATCAGCCGAGTGGTTCTTGTGGGAGAACAACTCCATTTGGCTCACTAACTTCACACACCATCAGGCTTCCAAGCAGCTCTCAAGGAAACTCAGTTTTCACACTCTATGCTTAGTGCCCTTTGTATGCCTAGGACTGAAATGAACCTGGTAGAGCATCCCACACAAACGAATGCCCCACATGCGGGTTTCACATGACACCAACTCCACATTCTCAGGCAACTCAACACCACAGCTGTTTTCACATAGCCCTCAATGCAAAGGCTCTAGACGCAAATATTGGTGTGAGAGCTAATTCAATCAAGGAAACACTGCATGTTGGTGAAGGGCATATTGAAGAAGGATCAGCCGAGTGGTTCTTGTGGGAGAACAACTCCATTTGGCTCACTAACTTCACACACCATCAGGCTTCCAAGCAGCTCTCAAGGAAACTCAGTTTTCACACTCTATGCTTAGTGCCCTTTGTGTGCCTAGGACTGAAATGAACCTGGTAGAGCATCCCACACAAACGAATGCTCCACATGCGGGTTTCACATGCCACCAACTCCACATTCTCAGGCAACTTCAGCTCCACAGCCGTTTTCAGATAGCCCTCAATGCAAAGGCTCTAGACGCAAATATTGGTGTGAGAGCTAATTCAATCAACTAAACGCTGCATGTTGGTGAAGGGCATATTGAAGAAGGATCAGCCGAGTGGTTCTTGTGGGAGAACAACTCCATTTGGCTCACTAACTTCACACACCATCAGGCTTCCAAGCAGCTCTCAAGGAAACTCAGTTTTCACACTCTATGCTTAGTGCCCTTTGTGTGCCAAGGACTGAAATGAAGCTTGGTCAGCATCCCACACAAACGAATGCTCCACATGCGGGTGTCACATGCCACCAACTCCACATTCACAGGCAACTTCAGCGCCACAGCCGTTTTCAGATAGCCCTCAATGCAAAGGCTCTAGATGCAAACATTGGTGTGAGAGCTAATTCAATCAAGGAAACACTGCATGTTGGTGAAGGGTATATTGAAAAGGATCAGCTGAGTGGTTCTTGTGGGAAAACAACTCCATTTGGCTCACTAACTTCACACACCATCAGGCTTCCAAGCAGCTCTCAAGGAAACTCAGTTTTCACAGTCTATGCTTAGTGCCCTTTGAGTGCATTATCTAGGAATGAACCTGGTAGAGCATCCCACACAAACGAATGCTCCACATGCGGGTTTCACATGCCACCAACTCCACATTCACAGGCAACTTCAGCGCCACAGCCGTTTTCAGATAGGCCTCAATGCAAAGGCTCTAGACGCAAATATTGGTGTGAGAGCTAATTGAATCAAGGAAACACTGCATGTTGGTGAAGGGCATATTGAAGAAGGATCAGCCGAGTGGTTCTTGTGGGAGAACAACTCCATTTGGCTCACTAACTTCACACACCATCAGGCTTCCAAGCAGCTCTCAAGGAAACTCAGTTTTCACACTCTATGCTTAGTGCCCTTGTGTGCCAAGGACTGAAATGAAGCTTGGTCAAAATCCCACACAAACGAATGCTCCACATGCGGGTGTCACATGCCACCAACTCCACATTCACAGGCAACTTCAGCGCCACAGCCGTTTTCAGATAGCCCTCAATGCAAAGGCTCTAGACGCAAATATTGGTGTGAGAGCTAGTTCAATCAAGGAAACACTGCATGTTGGTGAAGGGCATATTGAAGAAGGATCAGCTGAGTGGTTATTGTGAGAGAACAACTCCATTTGACTCACTAACTTCACACACCATCAGGCTTCCAAGCAGCTCTCAAGGAAACTCAGTTTTCACACTCTATGCTTAGTGCCCTTTGAGTGCATTATCTAGGAATAAACCTGGTAAAGCATCCCACACAAACGAATGCTCCACATGCGGGTTTCACATGCCACCAACTCCACATTCACAGGCAACTTCAGCGCCACAGCCTTTTTCAGATAGCCCTCAATGCAAAGGCTCTAGACGGTAATATTGGTGTGAGAGCTAATTCAATCAAGGAAACGCTGCATGTTGGTGAAGGGCATATTGAAGAAGAATCAGCCGAGTGGTTCTTGTGGGAGAACAACTCCATTTGGCTCACTAACTTCACACACCATCAGGCTTCCAAGCAGCTCTCAAGGAAACTCAGTTTTCACCCTCTATGCTTAGTGCCCTTTGTGTGCCAAGGACTGAAATGAAGCTTGGTAGAGCATCCCACACAAACGAATGCTCCACATGCGGGTGTCACATGCCACCAACTCCACATTCACAGGCAACTTCAGCGCCACAGCCGTTTTCAGATAGCCCTCAATGCAAAGGCTCTAGACGCAAATATTGGTGTGAGAGCTAATTCATTCAAGGAAACACTGCATGTTGGTGAAGGGCATATTGAAAAGGATCAGCCGAGTGGTTCTTGTGGGAGAACAACTCCATTTGGCTCACTAACTTCACACACCATCAGGCTTCCAAGCAGCTCTCAAGGAAACTCAGTTTTCACACTCTATGCTTAGTGCCCTTTGAGTGCATTATCTAGGAATGAACCTGGTAGAGCATCGCACACAAACGAATGCTCCACATGCGGGTTTCACATGCCACCAACTCCACATTCACAGGCAACTTCAGCGCCACAGCCATTTTCAGATAGCCCTCAATGCAAAGGCTCTAGACGCAAATATTGGTGTGAGAGCTAATTCAATCCAGGAAACGCTGCATGTTGGTGAAGGGCATATTGAAGAAGGATCAGCCGAGTGGTTCTTGTGGGAGAACAACTCCATTTGGCTCACTAACTTCACACACCATCAGGCTTCCAAGCAGCTCTCAAGGAAACTCAGTTTTCACACTCTATGCTTAGTGCCCTTTGTGTGCCAAGGACTGAAATGAAGCTTGGTGGAGCATCCGACACAAACGAATGCTCCACATGCGGGTGTCACATGCCACCAACTCCACATTCACAGGCAACTTCAGCGCCACAGCCGTTTTCAGATAGCCCTCAATGCAAAGGCTCTAGACGCAAATATTGGTGTGAGAGCTAATTCATTCAAGGAAACACTGCATGTTGGTGAAGGGCATATTGAAAAGGATCAGCCGAGTGGTTCTTGTGGGAGAACAACTCCATTTGGCTCACTAACTTCACACACCATCAGGCTTCCAAGCAGCTCTCAAGGAAACTCAGTTTTCACACTCTATGCTTAGTGCCCTTTGAGTGCATTATCTAGGAATGAACCTGGTAGAGCATCGCACACAAACGAATGCTCCACATGCGGGTTTCACATGCCACCAACTCCACATTCACAGGCAACTTCAGCGCCACAGCCATTTTCAGATAGCCCTCAATGCAAAGGCTCTAGACGCAAATATTGGTGTGAGAGCTAATTCAATCAAGGAAACGCTGCATGTTGGTGAAGGGCATATTGAAGAAGGATCAGCCGAGTGGTTCTTTTGGGAGAACAACTCCATTTGGCTCACTAACTTCACACACCATCAGGCTTCCAAGCAGCTCTCAAGGAAACTCAGTTTTCACATTCTATGCTTAGTGCCCTTTGTGTGCCTAGGACTGAAATGAACCTGGTAGAGCATCCCACACAAACGAATGCTCCACATGCGGGTTTCACATGCCACCAACTCCACATTCTCAGGCAACTTCAGCGCCACAGCCGTTTTCAGATAGCCCTCAATGCAAAGGCTCTAGACGCAAATATTGGTGTGAGAGCTAATTCAATCAACTAAACGCTGCATGTTGGTGAAGGGCATATTGAAGAAGGATCAGCCGAGTGGTTCTTGTGGGAGAACAACTCCATTTGGCTCACTAACTTCACACACCATCAGGCTTCCAAGCAGCTCTCAAGGAAACTCAGTTTTCACACTCTATGCTTAGTGCCCTTTGTGTGCCAAGGACTGAAATGAAGCTTGGTCAGCATCCCACACAAACGAGTGCTCCACATGCGGGTGTCACATGCCACCAACTCCACATTCACAGGCAACTTCAGCGCCACAGCCGTTTTCAGATAGCCCTCAATGCAAAGGCTCTAGACGCAAATATTGGTGTGAGAGCTAATTCAATCAAGGAAACACTGCATGTTGGTGAAGGGTATATTGAAAAGGATCAGCTGAGTGGTTCTTGTGGGAAAACAACTCCATTTGGCTCACTAACTTCACACACCATCAGGCTTCCAAGCAGCTCTCAAGGAAACTCAGTTTTCACACTCTATGCTTAGTGCCCTTTGAGTGCATTATCTAGGAATAAACCTGGTAAAGCATCCCACACAAACGAATGCTCCACATGCGGGTTTCACATGCCACCAACTCCACATTCACAGGCAACTTCAGCGCCACAGCCGTTTTCAGATAGCCCTCAATGCAAAGGCTCTAGACGGTAATATTGGTGTGAGAGCTAATTCAATCAAGGAAACGCTGCATGTTGGTGAAAGGCATATTGAAGAAGAATCAGCCGAGTGGTTCTTGTGGGAGAACAACTCCATTTGGCTCACTAACTTCACACACCATCAGGCTTCCAAGCAGCTCTCAAGGAAACTCAGTTTTCACACTCTATGCTTAGTGCCCTTTATGTGCTAAGGACTGAAATGAAGCTTGGTAGAGCATCCCACACAAACGAATGCTCCACATGCGGGTGTCACATGCCACCAACTCCACATTCACAGGCAACTTCAGCGCCACAGCCGTTTTCAGATAGCCCTCAATGCAAAGGCTCTAGACGCAAATATTGGTGTGAGAGCTAATTCAATCAAGGAAACACTGCATGTTGGTGAAGGGCATATTGAAAAGGATCAGCCGAGTGGTTCTTGTGGGAGAACAACTCCATTTTTCTCACTAACTTCACACACCATCAGGCTTCCAAGCAGCTCTCAAGGAAACTCAGTTTTCACACTCTATGCTTAGTGCCCTTTGTGTGCCAAGGACTGAAATGAAGCTTGGTGGAGCATCCGACACAAACGAATGCTCCACATGCGGGTGTCACATGCCACCAACTCCACATTCACAGGCAACTTCAGCGCCACAGCCGTTTTCAGATAGCCCTCAATGCAAAGGCTCTAGACGCAAATATTGGTGTGAGAGCTAATTCATTCAAGGAAACACTGCATGTTGGTGAAGGGCATATTGAAAAGGATCAGCCGAGTGGTTCTTGTGGGAGAACAACTCCATTTGGCTCACTAACTTCACACACCATCAGGCTTCCAAGCAGCTCTCAAGGAAACTCAGTTTTCACACTCTATACTTAGTGCCCTTTGAGTGCATTATCTAGGAATGAACCTGGTAGAGCATCGCACACAAACGAATGCTCCACATGCGGGTTTCACATGCCACCAACTCCACATTCACAGGCAACTTCAGCGCCACAGCCATTTTCAGATAGCCCTCAATGCAAAGGCTCTAGACGCAAATATTGGTGTGAGAGCTAATTCAATCAAGGAAACGCTGCATGTTGGTGAAGGGCATATTGAAGAAGGATCAGCCGAGTGGTTCTTTTGGGAGAACAACTCCATTTGGCTCACTAACTTCACACACCATCAGGCTTCCAAGCAGCTCTCAAGGAAACTCAGTTTTCACATTCTATGCTTAGTGCCCTTTGTGTGCCTAGGACTGAAATGAACCTGGTAGAGCATCCCACACAAACGAATGCTCCACATGCGGGTTTCACATGCCACCAACTCCACATTCTCAGGCAACTTCAGCGCCACAGCCGTTTTCAGATAGCCCTCAATGCAAAGGCTCTAGACGCAAATATTGGTGTGAGAGCTAATTCAATCAACTAAACGCTGCATGTTGGTGAAGGGCATATTGAAGAAGGATCAGCCGAGTGGTTCTTGTGGGAGAACAACTCCATTTGGCTCACTAACTTCACACACCATCAGGCTTCCAAGCAGCTCTCAAGGAAACTCAGTTTTCACACTCTATGCTTAGTGCCCTTTGTGTGCCAAGGACTGAAATGAAGCTTGGTCAGCATCCCACACAAACGAGTGCTCCACATGCGGGTGTCACATGCCACCAACTCCACATTCACAGGCAACTTCAGCGCCACAGCCGTTTTCAGATAGCCCTCAATGCAAAGGCTCTAGACGCAAATATTGGTGTGAGAGCTAATTCAATCAAGGAAACACTGCATGTTGGTGAAGGGTATATTGAAAAGGATCAGCTGAGTGGTTCTTGTGGGAAAACAACTCCATTTGGCTCACTAACTTCACACACCATCAGGCTTCCAAGCAGCTCTCAAGGAAACTCAGTTTTCACACTCTATGCTTAGTGCCCTTTGAGTGCATTATCTAGGAATAAACCTGGTAAAGCATCCCACACAAACGAATGCTCCACATGCGGGTTTCACATGCCACCAACTCCACATTCACAGGCAACTTCAGCGCCACAGCCGTTTTCAGATAGCCCTCAATGCAAAGGCTCTAGACGGTAATATTGGTGTGAGAGCTAATTCAATCAAGGAAACGCTGCATGTTGGTGAAAGGCATATTGAAGAAGAATCAGCCGAGTGGTTCTTGTGGGAGAACAACTCCATTTGGCTCACTAACTTCACACACCATCAGGCTTCCAAGCAGCTCTCAAGGAAACTCAGTTTTCACACTCTATGCTTAGTGCCCTTTATGTGCTAAGGACTGAAATGAAGCTTGGTAGAGCATCCCACACAAACGAATGCTCCACATGCGGGTGTCACATGCCACCAACTCCACATTCACAGGCAACTTCAGCGCCACAGCCGTTTTCAGATAGCCCTCAATGCAAAGGCTCTAGACGCAAATATTGGTGTGAGAGCTAATTCAATCAAGGAAACACTGCATGTTGGTGAAGGGCATATTGAAAAGGATCAGCCGAGTGGTTCTTGTGGGAGAACAACTCCATTTGGCTCACTAACTTCACACACCATCAGGCTTCCAAGCAGCTCTCAAGGAAACTCAGTTTTCACACTCTATGCTTAGTGCCCTTTGAGTGCATTATCTAGGAATGAACCTGGTAGAGCATCCCACACAAACGAATGCTCCACATGCGGGTTTCACATGCCACCAACTCCACATTCACAGGCAACTTCAGCGCCACAGCCATTTTCAGATAGCCCTCAATGCAAAGGCTCTAGACGCAAATATTGGTGTGAGAGCTAATTCAATCAACTAAACGCTGCATGTTGGTGAAGGGCATATTGAAGAAGGATCAGCCGAGTGGTTCTTGTGGGACAACAACTCCATTTGGCTCACTAACTTCACACACCACCAGGCTTCCAAGCAGCTCTCAAGGAAACTCAGTTTTCACACTCTATGCTTAGTGCTCTTTGAGTACATTATCTAAGAATGAACCTGGTAGAGCATCCAACACAAACGAATGCTCCACATGCGGGTTTCACATGCCACCAACTCCACATTCACAGGCAACTTCAGCGCCACAGCCGTTTTCAGATAGGCCTCAATGCAAAGGCTCTAGACGCAAATATTGGTGTGAGAGCTAATTCAATCAAGGAAACACTGCATGTTGGTGAAGGGCATATTGAAGAAGGATCAGCCGAGTGGTTCTTGTGGGAGAACAACTCCATTTGGCTCACTAACTTCACACACCATCAGGCTTCCAAGCAGCTCTCAAGGAAACTCAGTTTTCACACTCTATGCTTAGTGCCCTTTGAGTGCATTATCTAGGAATGAACCTGGTAGAGCATCCCACACAAACGAATGCTCCACATGCGGGTTTCACATGCCACCAACTCCACATTCACAGGCAACTTCAGCGCCACAGCCGTTTTCAGATAGCCCTCAATGCAAAGGCTCTAGACGCAAATATTGGTGTGAGAGCTAATTCAATCAAGGAAACACTGCATGTTGGTGAAGGGCATATTGAAGAAGGATCAGCCGAGTGGTTCTTGTGGGAGAACAACTCCATTTGGCTCACTAACTTCACACACCATCAGGCTTCCAAGCAGCTCTCAAGGAAACTCAGTTTTCACACTCTATGCTTAGTGCCCTTTGAGTGCATTATCTAGGAATGAACCTGGTAGAGCATCCCACACAAACGAATGCTCCACATGCGGGTTTCACATGCCACCAACTCCACATTCACAGGCAACTTCAGCGCCACAGCCATTTTCAGATAGTTCTCAATGCAAAGGCTCTAGACGCAAATATTGGTGTGAGAGCTAATTCAATCAAGGAAACACTGCATGTTGGTGAAGGGCATATTGAAAAGGATCAGCCGAGTGGATCTTGTGGGAGAACAACTCCATTTGGCTCACTAACTTCACACACCATCAGGCTTCCAAGCAGCTCTCAAGGAAACTCAGTTTTCACACTCTATGCTTAGTGCCCTTTGAGTGCATTATCTAGGAATGAACCTGGTAGAGCATCGCACACAAACGAATGCTCCACATGCGGGTTTCACATGCCACCAACTCCACATTCACAGGCAACTTCAGCGCCACAGCCATTTTCAGATAGCCCTCAATGCAAAGGCTCTAGACGCAAATATTGGTGTGAGAGCTAATTCAATCAAGGAAACGCTGCATGTTGGTGAAGGGCATATTGAAGAAGGATCAGCCGAGTGGTTCTTGTGGGAGAACAACTCCATTTGGCTCACTAACTTCACACACCATCAGGCTTCCAAGCAGCTCTCAAGGAAACTCAGTTTTCACACCCTATGCTTAGTGTCCTTTGAGTGCATTATCTAGGAATGAACCTGGTAGAGCATCCCATACAAACGAATGCTCCACATGCGGGTTTCACATGCCACCAACTCCACATTCACAGGCAACTTCAGCGCCACAGCCGTTTTCAGATAGCCCTCAATGCAAAGGCTCTAGACGCAAATATTGGTGTGAGAGCTAATTCAATCAAGGAAACACTGCATGTTGGTGAAGGGCATATTGAAAAAGGATCAGCCGAGTGGTTCTTGTGGGAGAACAACTCCATTTGGCTCACTAACTTCACACACCATCAGGCTTCCAAGCAGCTCTCAAGGAAACTCAGTTTTCACACTCTATGCTTAGTGCCCTTTTGTTCCAAGGACTGAAATGAAGCTTGGTCAGCATCCCACACAAACGAATGCTCCACATGCGGGTTTCACATGCCAGCAACTCCACATTCACAGGCAACTTCAGCGCCACAGCCATTTTCAGATAGCCCTCAATGCAAAGGCTCTAGACGCAAATATTGGTGTGAGAGCTAATTCAATCAAGGAAACACTGCATGTTGGTGAAGGGCATATTGAAGAAGGATCAGCCGAGTGGTTCTTGTGGGAGAACAACTCCATTTGGCTCACTAACTTCACACACCATCAGGCTTCCAAGCAGCTCTCAAGGAAACTCAGTTTTCACACTCTATGCTTAGTGCCCTTTGAGTGCATTATCTAGGAATGAACCTGGCAGAGCATCCCACACAAACGAATGCTCCACATGCGGGTTTCACATGCCACCAACTCCACATTCACAGGCAACTTCAGCGCCACAGCCGTTTTCAGATAGCCCTCAATGCAAAGGCTCTAGACGCAAATATTGGTGTGAGAGCTAATTCAATCAAGGAAACACTGCATGTTGGTGAAGGGCATATTGAAGAAGGATCAGCCGAGTGGTTCTTGTGGGAGAACAACTCCATTTGGCTCACTAACTTCACACACCATCAGGCTTCCAAGCAGCTCTCAAGGAAACTCAGTTTTCACACTCTATGCTTAGTGCCCTTTGAATGCATTACCTAGGAATGAACCTGGTAGAGCATCCCACACAAACGAATGCTCCACATGCGGGTTTCACATGCCACCAACTCCACATTCACAGGCAACTTCAGCGCCACAGCCATTTTCAGATAGTTCTCAATGCAAAGGCTCTAGACGCAAATATTGGTGTGAGAGCTAATTCAATCAAGGAAACACTGCATGTTGGTGAAGGGCATATTAAAGAAGGATCAGCCGAGTGGTTCTTGTGGGAGAACAACTCCATTTGGCTCACTAACTTCACACACCATCAGGCTTCCAAGCAGCTCTCAAGGAAACTCAGTTTTCACACTCTATGCTTAATGCCCTTTGAGTGCATTATCTAGGAATGAACCTGGTAGAGCATCGCACACAAACGAATGCTCCACATGCGGGTTTCACATGCCACCAACTCCACATTCACAGGCAACTTCAGCGCCACAGCCGTTTTCAGATAGCCCTCAATGCAAAGGCTCTAGACGCAAATATTGGTGTGAGAGCTAATTCAATCAAGGAAACACTGCATGTTGGTGAAGGGCATATTGAAGAAGGATCACCCGAGTGGATCTTGTGGGAGAACAACTCCATTTGGCTCACTAACTTCACACACCATCAGGCTTCCAAGCAGCTCTCAAGGAAACTCAGTTTTCACACTCTATGCTTAGTGCCCTTTGAGTGCGTTATCTAGGAATGAACCTGGTAGAGCATCCCACACAAACGAATGCTCCACATGCGGGTTTCACATGCCACCAACTCCACATTCACAGGCAACTTCAGCGCCACAGCCGTTTTCAGATAGCCCTCAATGCAAAGGCTCTAGACGCAAATATTGGTGTGAGAGCTAATTCAATCAAGGAAACACTGCATGTTGGTGAAGGGCATATTAAAGAAGGATCAGCCGAGTGGTTCTTGTGGGAGAACAACTCCATTTGGCTCACTAACTTCACACACCATCAAGCATCCAAGCAGCTCTCAAGGAAACTCAGTTTTCACGCCCTATGTATAGTGCCCTTTGTGTGCCTAGGACTGAAATGAAACTTGGCGAGGATCCCACACAAACGAATGCTCCACATGCGGGTTTCACATGCCACCAACTCCACATTCACAGGCAACTTCAGCGCCACAGCCGTTTTCAGATAGCCCTCAATGCAAAGGCTCTAGACGCAAATATTGGTGTGAGAGCTAATTCAATCAAGGAAACACTGCATGTTGGTGAAGGGCATATTGAAGAAGGATCAGCAAAGTGAATTCTGTGGGAGAACAACTCCATTTGGCTCACTAACTTCACACACCATCAGGATTCCAAGCAGCTCTCAAGGAAACTCAGTTTTCACACTCTATGCTTAGTGCCCTTTGAGTGCATTATCTAGGAATGACCCTGGTAAAGCATCCCACACAAACGAATGCTCCACATGCGGGTTTCACATGCCACCAACTCCACATTCTCAGGCAACTTCAGCGCCACAGCCTTTTTCAGATAGCCCTCAATGCAAAGGCTCTAGACGCAAATATTGGTGTGAGAGCTAATTCAATCAAGGAAACGCTGCATGTTGGTGAAGGGCATATTGAAGAAGGATCAGCCGAGTGGTTCTTGTGGGAGAACAACTCCATTTGGCTCACTAACTTCACACACCATCAGGCTTCCAAGCAGCTCTCAAGGAAACTCAGTTTTCACACTCTATGCTTAGTGCCCTTTGAGTGCATTATCTAGGAATGAACCTGGTAGAGCATCCCACACAAACGAATGCTCCACATGCGGGTTTCACATGCCACCAACTCCACATTCACAGGCAACTTCAGCGCCACAGCCATTTTCAGATAGCCCTCAATGCAAAGGCTCTAGACGCAAATATTGGTGTGAGAGCTAATTCAATCAAGGAAACACTGCATGTTGGTGAAGGGCATATTGAAGAAGGATCAGCCGAGTGGTTCTTGTGGGACAACAACTCCATTTGGCTCACTAACTTCACACACCATCAGGCTTCCAAGCAGCTCTCAAGGAAACTCAGTTTTCACACTCTATGCTTAGTGCCCTTTGAGAGCTTTATCTAGGAATGAACCTGGTAGAGCATCCCACACAAACGAATGCTCCACATGCGGGTTTCACATGCCACCAACTCCACATTCACAGGCAACTTCAGCGCCACAGCCGTTTTCAGATAGCCCTCAATGCAAAGGCTCTAGACGCAAATATTGGTGTGAGAGCTAATTCAATCAAGGAAACACTGCATGTTGGTGAAGGGCATATTGAAGAAGGATCAGCCGAGTGGTTCTTGTGGGAGAACAACTCCATTTGGCTCACTAACTTCACACACCATCAAGCTTCCAAGCAGCTCTCAAGGAAACTCAGTTTTCACGCCCTATGTATAGTGCCCTTTGTGTGCCTAGGACTGAAATGAAACTTGGCGAGGATCCCACACAAACGAATGCTCCACATGCGGGTTTCACATGCCACCAACTCCACATTCACAGGCAACTTCAGCGCCACAGCCGTTTTCAGATAGCCCTCAATTCAAAGGCTCTAGAGGCAAATATTGGTGTGAGAGCTAATTCAATCAAGGAAACACTGCATGTTGGTGAAGGGCATATTGAAGAAGGATCAGCAAAGTGAATTCTGTGGGAGAACAACTCCATTTGGCTCACTAAATTCACACACCATCAGGCTTCCAAGCAGCTCTCAAGGAAACTCAGTTTTCCCACTCTATGCTTAGTGCCCTTTGAGTGCATTATCTAGGAATGAACCTGGTAGAGCATCGCACACAAACGAATGCTCCACATGCGGGTTTCACATGCCACCAACTCCACATTCACAGGCAACTTCAGCGCCACAGCCATTTTCAGATAGCTCTCAATGCAAAGGCTCTAGACGCAAATATTGGTGTGAGAGCTAATTCAATCAAGGAAACACTGCATGTTGGTGAAGGGCATATTGAAGAAGGATCAGCAAAGTGGATTCTGTGGGAGAACAACTCCAATTGGCTCACTAACTTCACACACCATCAGGCTTCCAAGCAGCTCTCAAGGAAACTCAGTTTTCACACTCTATGCTTAGTGTCCTTTGAGTGCATTATCTAGGAATGAACCTGGTAGAGCATCCCACACAAACGAATGCTCCACATGCGGGTTTCACATGCCACCAACTCCACATTCACAGGCAACTTCAGCGCCACAGCCGTTTTCAGATAGCCCTCAATGCAAAGGCTCTAGACGCAAATATTGGTGTGAGAGCTAATTCAATCAAGGAAACACTGCATGTTGTTGAAGGGCATATTGAAGAAGGATCAGCCGAGTGGTTCTTGTGGGAGAACAACTCCATTTGGCTCACTAACTTCACACACCATCAGGCTTCCAAGCAGCTCTCAAGGAAACTCAGTTTTCACACCCTATGCTTAGTGCCCTTTGTGTGCCTAGGACTGAAATGAAACTTGGCGAGGATCCCACACAAACGAATGCTCCACATGCGGCTTTAACATGCCACCAACTCCACATTCACAGGCAGCTTCAGCGCCACAGCCGTTTTCAGATAGCTCTCAATGCAAAGGATCTAGACGCAAATATTGGTGTGAGAGCTAATTCAATCAAGGAAACACTGCATGTTGGTGAAGGGCATATTGAAGAAGGATCAGCCGAGTGGTTCTTGTGGGAGAACAACTCCATTTGGCTCACTAACATCACACACCATCAGGCTTCCAAGCAGCTCTCAAGGAAACTCAGTTTTCACACCCTATGCTTAGTGCCCTTTGTGTGCCTAGGACTGAAATGAAACTTGGCGAGGATCCCACACAAACGAATACTCCACATGCGGGTTTCACATGCCACCAACTCCACATTCACAGGCAACTTCAGCGCCACAGCCATTTTCAGATAGCCCTCAATGCAAAGGCTCTAGACGCAAATATTGGGTGAGAGCTAATTCAATCAAGGAAACACTACATGTTGGTGAAGGGCATATTGAAGAAGGATCACCCGAGTGGATCTTGTGGGAGAACAACTCCATTTGGCTCACTAACTTCACACACCATCAGGCTTCCAAGCAGCTCTCAAGGAAACTCAGTTTTCACACTCTATGCTTAGTGCCCTTTGAGTGCATTATCTAGGAATGAACCTGGTAAAGCATCCCACACAAACGAATGCTCCACATGCGGGTTTCACATGCCACCAACTCCACATTCACAGGCAACTTCAGCGCCACAGCCGTATTCAGAGAGCTCTCAATGCAAAGGCTCTAGACGCAAATATTGGTGTGAGAGCTAATTCAATCAAGGAAACACTGCATGTTGGTGAAGGGCATATTGAAGAAGGATCAGCCAAGTGGATTCTGTGGGAGAACAACTCCATTTGGCTCACTAACTTCACACACCATCAGGCTTCCAAGCAGCTCTCAAGGAAACTCAGTTTTCACACTCTATGCTTAGTGCCCTTTGAGTGCATTATCTAGGAATGAACCTGGTAGAGCATCCCACAAAAACGAATGCTCCACATGCGGGTTTCACATGCCACCAACTCCACATTCACAGGCAACTTCAGCGCCACAGCCGTTTTCAGATAGCCCTCAATGCAAAGGCTCTAGACGCAAATATTGGTGTGAGAGCTAATTCAATCAAGGAAACACTGCATGTTGGTGAAGGGTATATTGAAGAAGGATCAGCCGAGTGGTTCTTGTGGGAGAACAACTCCATTTGGCTCACTAACTTCACACACCATCAGGCTTCCAAGCAGCTCTCAAGGAAACTCAGTTTTCACACCCTATGCTTAGTGCCCTTTCTGTGCCTAGGACTGAAATGAAACTTGGCGAGGATCCCACACAAACGAATGCTCCACATGCGGCTTTAACATGCCACCAACTCCACATTCACAGGCAGCTTCAGCGCCACAGCCGTTTTCAGATAGCTCTCAATGCAAAGGATCTAGACGCAAATATTGGTGTGAGAGCTAATTCAATCAAGGAAACACTGCATGTTGGTGAAGGGCATATTGAAGAAGGATCAGCCGAGTGGTTCTCGTGGGAGAACAACTCCATTTGGCTCACTAACATCACACACCATCAGGCTTCCAAGCAGCTCTCAAGGAAACTCAGTTTTCACACCCTATGCTTAGTGCCCTTTGTGTGCCTAGGACTGAAATGAAACTTGGCGAGGATCCCACACAAACGAATGCTCCACATGCGGGTTTCACATGCCACCAACTCCACATTCACAGGCAACTTCAGCGCCACAGCCATTTTCAGATAGCCCTCAATGCAAAGGCTCTAGACGCAAATATTGGTGTGAGAGCTAATTCAATCAAGGAAACACTACATGTTGGTGAAGGGCATATTGAAGAAGGATCACCCGAGTGGATCTTGTGGGACAACAACTCCATTTGGCTCACTAACTTCACACAAGATCAGGCTTCCAAGCAGCTCTCAAGGAAACTCAGTTTTCACACTCTATGCTTAGTGCCCTTTGAGTGCATTATCTAGGAATGAACCTGGTAGAGCATCCCACACAAACGAATGCTCCACATGCGGGTTTCACATGCCACCAACTCCACATTCACAGGCAACTTCAGCGCCACAGCCGTTTTCAGATAGCCCTCAATGCAAAGGCTCTAGACGCAAATATTGGTGTGAGAGCTAATTCAATCAAGGAAACACTGCATGTTGGTAAAGGGCATATTGAAGAAGGATCAGCCGAGTGGTTCTTGTGGGAGAACAACTCCATTTGGCTCACTAACTTCACACACCATCAGGCTTCCAAGCAGCTCTCAAGGAAACTCAGTTTTCACACTCTATGCTTAGTGCCCTTTGAATGCATTATCTAGGAATGAACCTGGTAGAGCATCCCACACAAACGAATGCTCCACATGCGGGTTTCACATGCCACCAACTCCACATTCACAGGCAACTTCAGCGCCACAGCCATTTTCAGATAGTTCTCACTGCAAAGGATCTAGACGCAAATATTGGTGTGAGAGCTAATTCAATCAAGGAAACACTGCATGTTGGTGAAGGGCATATTGAAGAAGGATCAGTCGAGTGGTTCTTGTGGGAGAACAACTCCATTTGGCTCACTAACTTCACACACCATCAGGCTTCCAAGCAGCTCTCAAGGAAACTCAGTTTTCACACTCTATGCTTAGTGCCCTTTGAGTGCATTATCTAGGAATGAACCTGGTAGAGCATCCCACACAAACGAATGCTCCACATGCGGGTTTCACATGCCACCAACTCCACATTCACAGGCAACTTCAGCGCCACAGCCATTTTCAGATAGTTCTCACTGCAAAGGATCTAGACGCAAATATTGGTGTGAGAGCTAATTCAATCAAGGAAACACTGCATGTTGGTGAAGGGCATATTGAAGAAGGATCAGCCGAGTGGTTCTTGTGGGAGAACAACTCCATTTGGCTCACTAACTTCACACACCATCAGGCTTCCAAGCAGCTCTCAAGGAAACTCAGTTTTCACACTCTATGCTTAGTGCCCTTTGAGTGCATTATCTAGGAATGAACCTGGTAGAGCATCCCACACACACGAATGCTCCACATGCGGGTTTCACATGCCACCAACTCCACATTCTCAGGCAACTTCAGCGCCACAGCCATTTTCAGATAGCCCTCAATGCAAAGGCTGTAGACGCAAATATTGGTGTGAGAGCTAATTCAATCAAGGAAACACTGCATGTTGGTGAAGGGCATATTGAAGAAGGATCAGCCGAGTGGTTCTTGTGGGACAACAACTCCATTTGGCTCACTAACTTCACACACCATCAGGCTTCCAAGCAGCTCTCAAGGAAACTCAGTTTTCACACTCTATGCTTAGTGCCCTTTGAGTGCATTATCTAGGAATGAACCTGGTAGAGCATCCCACACAAACGAATGCTCCACATGCGGGTTTCACATGCCACCAACTCCACATTCACAGGCAACTTCAGCGCCACAGCCATTTTCAGATAGCCCTCAATGCAAAGGCTCTAGACGCAAATATTGGTGTGAGAGCTAATTCAATCAAGGAAACACTGCATGTTGGTGAAGGGCATATTGAAGAAGGATCACCCGAGTGGATCTTGTGGGAGAACAACTCCATTTGGCTCACTAACTTCACACACCATCAGGCTTCCAAGCAGCTCTCAAGGAAACTCAGTTTTCACACTCTATGCTTAGTGCTCTTTGAGTGCATTATCTAGGAATGAACCTGGTAGAGCATCCCAGAAAAACGAATGCTCCACATGCGGGTTTCACATGCCACCAACTCCACATTCACAGGCAACTTCAGCGCCACAGCCGTTTTCAGATAGCCCTCAATGCAAAGGCTCTAGACGCAAATATTGGTGTGAGAGCTCATTCAATCAAGGAAACACTGCATGTTGGTGAAGGGCATATTGAAGAAGGATCAGCCGAGTGGTTCTTGTGGGAGAACAACTCCATTTGGCTCACTAACTTCACACACCTTCAGGCTTCCAAGCAGCTCTCAAGGAAACTCAGTTTTCACGCCTTATGTATAGTGCCCTTTGTGTGCCTAGGACTGAAATGAAACTTGGCGAGGATCCCACACAAACGAATGCTCCACATGCGGGTTTCACATGCCACCAACTCCACATTCACAGGCAACTTCAGCGCCACAGCCATTTTCAGATAGCCCTCAATGCAAAGGCTCTAGACGCAA
Organism: Ochotona princeps; assembly: GCF_030435755.1. Classification (NCBI taxonomy): domain Eukaryota; kingdom Metazoa; phylum Chordata; class Mammalia; order Lagomorpha; family Ochotonidae; genus Ochotona; species Ochotona princeps. The sequence goes on from NW_026698029.1 coordinate 46,894, forward strand.
ATATTGGTGTGAGAGCTAATTCAATCAAGGAAACACTACATGTTGGTGAAGGGCATATTGAAGAAGGATCAGCAAAGTGGATTCTGTAGGAGAACAACTCCATTTGGCTCACTAACTTCACACACCATCAGGCTTCCAAGCAGCTCTCAAGGAAACTCAGTTTTCACACTCTATGCTTAGTGCCCTTTGAGTGCATTATCTAGGAATGAACCTGGTAGAGCATCCCACACAAACGAATGCTCCACATGCGGGTTTCACATGCCACCCACTCCACACTCACAGGCAACTTCAGCGCCACAGCCGTTTTCAGATAGCCCTCAATGCAAAGGCTCTAGACGCAAATATTGGTGTGAGAGCTAATTCAATCAAGGAAACACTGCATGTTGGTGAAGGGCATATTGAAGAAGGATCAGCCGAGTGGTTCTTGTGGGAGAACAACTCCATTTGGCTCACTAACTTCACACACCATCAGGCTTCCAAGCAGCTCTCAAGGAAACTCAGTTTTCACACTCTATGCTTAGTGCCCTTTGAGTGCATTATCTAGGAATGAACCTGGTAGAGCATCGCACACAAACGAATGCTCCACATGTGGGTTTCACATGCCACCAACTCCACATTCACAGGCAACTTTAGCGCCACAGCCATTTTCAGATAGTTCTCAATGCAAAGGCTCTAGACGCAAATATTGGTGTGAGAGCTAATTCAATCAA
>NW_026698030.1:0-35607 GCF_030435755.1 Ochotona princeps
CTTGGAAGCCTGATGGTGTGTGAAGTTAGTGAGCCAAATGGAGTTGTTCTCCCACAAGAACCACTCGGCTGATCCTTCTTCAATATGCCCTTCACCAACATGCAGTGTTTCCTTGATTGAATTAGCTCTCACACCAATATTTGCGTCTAGAGCCTTTGCATGGAGGGCTATCTGAAAACGGCTGTGGCGCTGAAGTTGCCTGTGAATGTGGAGTTGGTGGCATGTGAAACCCGCATGTGGAGCATTCGTTTGTGTGGGATGCTCTACCAGGTTCATTCCTAGATAATGCACTCAAAGGGCACTAAGCATAGAGTGTGAAAACTGAGTTTCCTTGAGAGCTGCTTGGAAGCCTGATGGTGTGTGAAGTTAGTGAGCCAAATGGAGTTGTTCTCCCACAAGAACCACTTGGCTGATCCTGCTTCAATATGCCCTTCACCAACATGCAGTGTTTCCTTGATTGAATTAGCTCTCACAATAATATTTGGGTCTAGAGCCTTTGCATTGAGGGCTATCTGAAAACGGCTGTGGCGCTGAAGTTGCCTGTGAATGTGGAGTTGGTGGCATGTGAAACCCGCATGTGGAGCATTCGTTTGTGTGGGATGCTGACCAAGCTTCATTTCAGTCCTAGGCATACAAAGGGCACTAAGCATAGAGTGTGAAAACTGAGTTTCCTTGAGAGCTGCTTGGAAGCCTGATGGTGTGTGAAGTTAGTGAGCCAAATGGAGTTGTTCTCCCACAAGAACCACTCGGCTGATCCTTCTTCAATATGCCCTTCACCAACATGCAGTGTTTCCTTGATTGAATTAGCTCTCACACCAATATTTGCGTCTAGAGCCTTTGCATGGAGGGCTATCTGAAAACGGCTGTGGCGCTGAAGTTGCCTGTGAATGTGGAGTTGGTGGCATGTGAAACCCGCATGTGGAGCATTCGTTTGTGTGGGATGCTCTACCAGGTTCATTCCTAGATAATGCACTCAAAGGGCACTAAGCCTAGAGTGTGAAAACTGAGTTTCCTTGAGAGCTGCTTGGAAGCCTGATGGTGTGTGAAGTTAGTGAGCCAAATGGAGTTGTTCTCCCACAAGAACCACTCGGCTGATCCTTCTTCAATATGCCCTTCACCAACATGCAGTGTTTCCTTGATTGAATTAGCTCTCACACCAATATTTGCGTCTAGAGCCTTTGCATGGAGGGCTATCTGAAAACGGCTGTGGCGCTGAAGTTGCCTGTGAATGTGGAGTTGGTGGCATGTGAAACCCGCATGTGGAGCATTCGTTTGTGTGGGATGCTCTACCAGGTTCATTCCTAGATAATGCACTCAAAGCGCACTAAGCATAGAGTGTGAAAACTGAGTTTCCTTGAGAGCTGCTTGGAAGCCTGATGGTGTGTGAAGTTAGTGAGCCAAATGGAGTTGTTCTCCCACAAGAACCACTCGGCTGATCCTTCTTCAATATGCCCTTCACCAACATGCAGTGTTTCCTTGATTGAATTAGCTCTCACACCAATATTTGCGTCTAGAGCCTTTGCATTGAGGGCTATCTGAAAACGGCTGTGACGCTGAAGTTGCCTGTGAATGTGGAGTTGGTGGCATGTGAAACCCGCATGTGGAGCATTCGTTTGTGTGGGATGCTGACCAAGCTTCATTTCAGTCCTAGGCACACAAAGAGCACTAAGCATAGAGTGTGAAAACTGAATTTCCTTGAGAGCTGCTTGGAAGCCTGATGGTGTGTGAAGTTAGTGAGCCAAATGGAGTTGTTCTCCCACAAGAACCACTCGGCTGATCCTTCTTCAATATGCCCTTCACCAACATGCAGTGTTTCCTTGATTGAATTAGCTCTCACACCAATATTTGCGTCTAGAGCCTTTGCATGGAGGGCTATCTGAAAACGGCTGTGGCGCTGAAGTTGCCTGTGAATGTGGAGTTGGTGGCATGTGAAACCCGCATGTGGAGCATTCGTTTGTATTGGATGCTCTTCCAGGTTCATTTCAGTCCTAGCCAAAGAAAGGGCACTAAGCCTAGAGTGTGAAAACTGAGTTTCCTTGAGAGCTGCTTGGAAGCCTGATGGTGTGTGAAGTTAGTGAGCCAAATGGAGTTGTTCTCCCACAAGAACCACTCGGCTGATCCTTCTTCAATATGCCCTTCACCAACATGCAGTGTTTCCTTGATTGAATTAGCTCTCACACCAATATTTGTGTCTAGAGCCTTTGCATGGAGGGCTATCTGAAAACGGCTGTGGCGCTGAAGTTGCCTGTGAATGTGGAGTTGGTGGCATGTGAAACCCGCATGTGGAGCATTCGTTTGTGTGGGATGCTCTACCAGGTTCATTCCTAGATAATGCACTCAAAGGGCACTAAGCCTAGAGTGTGAAAACTGAGTTTCCTTGAGAGCTGCTTGGAAGCCTGATGGTGTGTGAAGTTAGTGAGCCAAATGGAGTTGTTCTCCCACAAGAACCACTCGGCTGATCCTTCTTCAATATGCCCTTCACCAACATGCAGTGTTTCCTTGATTGAATTAGCTCTCACAACAATATTTGCGTCTAGAGCCTTTGCATTGAGGGCTATCTGAAAACGGCTGTGGCGCTGAAGTTGCCTGTGAATGTGGAGTTGGCGGCATGTGAAACCCGCATGTGGAGCATTCGTTTGTTTTGGATGCTGACCAAGCTTCATTTCAGTCCTAGGCACACAAAGAGCACTAAGCATAGAGTGTGAAAACTGAATTTCCTTGAGAGCTGCTTGGAAGCCTGATGGTGTGTGAAGTTAGTGAGCCAAATGAGTTGTTCTCCCACAAGAACCACTCGGCTGATCCTTCTTCAATATGCCCTTCACCAACATGCAGTGTTTCCTTGATTGAATTAGCTCTCACACCAATATTTGCGTCTAGAGCCTTTGCATGGAGGGCTATCTGAAAACGGCTGTGGCGCTGAAGTTGCCTGTGAATGTGGAGTTGATGGCATGTGAAACCCGCATGTGGAGCATTCGTTTGTATTGGATGCTCTTCCAGGTTCATTTCAGTCCTAGCCAAAGAAAGGGCACTAAGCCTAGAGTGTGAAAACTGAGTTTCCTTGAGAGCTGCTTGGAAGCCTGATGGTGTGTGAAGTTAGTGAGGCAAATGGAGTTGTTCTCCCACAAGAACCACTCGGCTGATCCTTCTTCAATATGCCCTTCACCAACATGCAGTGTTTCCTTGATTGAATTAGCTCTCACAACAATATTTGTGTCTAGAGCCTTTGCATGGAGGGCTATCTGAAAACGGCTGTGGCGCTGAAGTTGCCTGTGAATGTGGAGTTGGTGGCATGTGAAACCCGCATGTGGAGCATTCGTTTGTGTGGGATGCTCTACCAGGTTCATTCCTAGATAATGCACTCAAAGGGCACTAAGCCTAGAGTGTGAAAACTGAGTTTCCTTGAGAGCTGCTTGGAAGCCTGATGGTGTGTGAAGTTAGTGAGCCAAATGGAGTTGTTCTCCACAAGAACAACTCGGCTGATCCTTCTTCAATATGCCCTTCACCAACATGCAGTGTTTCCTTGATTGAATTAGCTCTCACACCAATATTTGCGTCTAGAGCCTTTGCATTGAGGGCTATCTGAAAACGGCTGTGGCGCTGAAGTTGCCTGTGAATGTGGAGTTGGTGGCATGTGAAACCCGCATGTGGAGCATTCGTTTGTGTGGGATGCTCTACCAGGTTCATTCCTAGATAATGCACTCAAAGGGCACTAAGCATAGAGTGTGAAAACTGAGTTTCCTTGAGAGCTGCTTGGAAGCCTGATGGTGTGTGAAGTTAGTGAGCCAAATGGAGTTGTTCCCACACAAGAACCACTCGGCTGATCCTTCTTCAATATGCCCTTCACCAACATGCAGTGTTTCCTTGATTGAATTAGCTCTCACACCAATATTTGCGTCTAGAGCCTTTGCATTGAGGGCTATCTGAAAACGGCTGTGGCGCTGAAGTTGCCTGTGAATGTGGAGTTGGTGGCATGTGAAACCCGCATGTGGAGCATTCGTTTGTGTGGGATGCTGACCAAGCTTCATTTCAGTCCTAGGCACACAAAGAGCACTAAGCATAGAGTGTGAAAACTGAATTTCCTTGAGAGCTGCTTGGAAGCCTGATGGTGTGTGAAGTTAGTGAGCCAAATGGAGTTGTTCTCCCACAAGAACCACTCGGCTGATCCTTCTTCAATATGCCCCTTCACCAACATGCAGTGTTTCCTTGATTGAATTAGCTCTCACACCAATATTTGCGTCTAGAGCCTTTGCATGGAGGGCTATCTGAAAACGGCTGTGGCGCTGAAGTTGCCTGTGAATGTGGAGTTGGTGGCATGTGAAACCCGCATGTGGAGCATTCGTTTGTATTGGATGCTCTTCCAGGTTCATTTCAGTCCTAGCCAAAGAAAGGGCACTAAGCCTAGAGTGTGAAAACTGAGTTTCCTTGAGAGCTGCTTGGAAGCCTGATGGTGTGTGAAGTTAGTGAGCCAAATGGAGTTGTTCTCCCACAAGAACCACTCGGCTGATCCTTCTTCAATATGCCCTTCACCAACATGCAGTGTTTCCTTGATTGAATTAGCTCTCACAACAATATTTGCGTCTAGAGCCTTTGCATGAGGGCTATCTGAAAACGGCTGTGGCGCTGAAGTTGCCTGTGAATGTGGAGTTGGCGGCATGTGAAACCCGCATGTGGAGCATTCGTTTGTGTGGGATGCTGACCAAGCTTCATTTCAGTCCTAGGCACACAAAGAGCACTAAGCATAGAGTGTGAAAACTGAATTTCCTTGAGAGCTGCTTGGAAGCCTGATGATGTGTGAAGTTAGTGAGCCAAATGGAGTTGTTCTCCCACAAGAACCACTCGGCTGATCCTTCTTCAATATGCCCTTCACCAACATGCAGTGTTTCCTTGATTGAATTAGCTCTCACACCAATATTTGCGTCTAGAGCCTTTGCATGGAGGGCTATCTGAAAACGGCTGTGGCGCTGAAGTTGCCTGTGAATGTGGAGTTGGTGGCATGTGAAACCCGCATGTGGAGCATTCGTTTGTATTGGATGCTCTTCCAGGTTCATTTCAGTCCTAGCCAAAGAAAGGGCACTAAGCCTAGAGTGTGAAAACTGAGTTTCCTTGAGAGCTGCTTGGAAGCCTGATGGTGTGTGAAGTTAGTGAGGCAAATGGAGTTGTTCTCCCACAAGAACCACTCGGCTGATCCTTCTTCAATATGCCCTTCACCAACATGCAGTGTTTCCTTGATTGAATTAGCTCTCACAACAATATTTGTGTCTAGAGCCTTTGCATGGAGGGCTATCTGAAAACGGCTGTGGCGCTGAAGTTGCCTGTGAATGTGGAGTTGGTGGCATGTGAAACCCGCATGTGGAGCATTCGTTTGTGTGGGATGCTCTACCAGGTTCATTCCTAGATAATGCACTCAAAGGGCACTAAGCCTAGAGTGTGAAAACTGAGTTTCCTTGAGAGCTGCTTGGAAGCCTGATGGTGTGTGAAGTTAGTGAGCCAAATGGAGTTGTTCTCCCACAAGAACAACTCGGCTGATCCTTCTTCAATATGCCCTTCACCAACATGCAGTGTTTCCTTGATTGAATTAGCTCTCACACCAATATTTGCGTCTAGAGCCTTTGCATGGAGGGCTATCTGAAAACGGCTGTGGCGCTGAAGTTGCCTGTGAATGTGGAGTTGGTGGCATGTGAAACCCGCATGTGGAGCATTCGTTTGTTTGGGATGCTCTACCAGGTTCATTCCTAGATAATGCACTCAAAGGGCACTAAGCATAGAGTGTGAAAACTGAGTTTCCTTGAGAGCTGCTTGGAAGCCTGATGGTGTGTGAAGTTAGTGAGCCAAATGGAGTTGTTCTCCCACAAGAACCACTCGGCTGATCCTGCTTCAATATGCCCTTCACCAACATGCAGTGTTTCCTTGATTGAATTAGCTCTCACAATAATATTTGGGTCTAGAGCCTTTGCATTGAGGGCTATCTGAAAACGGCTGTGGCGCTGAAGTTGCCTGTGAATGTGGAGTTGGTGGCATGTGAAACCCGCATGTGGAGCATTCGTTTGTGTGGGATGCTGACCAAGCTTCATTTCAGTCCTAGGCATACAAAGGGCACTAAGCATAGAGTGTGAAAACTGAGTTTCCTTGAGAGCTGCTTGGAAGCCTGATGGTGTGTGAAGTTAGTGAGCCAAATGGAGTTGTTCTCCCACAAGAACCACTCGGCTGATCCTTCTTCAATATGCCCTTCACCAACATGCAGTGTTTCCTTGATTGAATTAGCTCTCACACCAATATTTGCGTCTAGAGCCTTTGCATTGAGGGCTATCTGAAAACGGCTGTGGCGCTGAAGTTGCCTGTGAATGTGGAGTTGGTGGCATGTGAAACCCGCATGTGGAGCATTCGTTTGTGTGGGATGCTCTACCAGGTTCATTCCTAGATAATGCACTCAAAGGGCACTAAGCCTAGAGTGTGAAAACTGAGTTTCCTTGAGAGCTGCTTGGAAGCCTGATGGTGTGTGAAGTTAGTGAGCCAAATGGAGTTGTTCTCCCACAAGAACCACTCGGCTGATCCTTCTTCAATATGCCCTTCACCAACATGCAGTGTTTCCTTGATTGAATTAGCTCTCACACCAATATTTGCGTCTAGAGCCTTTGCATTGAGGGGCTATCTGAAAACGGCTGTGGCGCTGAAGTTGCCTGTGAATGTGGAGTTGGTGGTATGTGAAACCCGCATGTGGAGCATTCGTTTGTGTGGGATGCTGACCAAGCTTCATTTCAGTCCTAGGCACACAGAGAGCACTAAGCATAGAGTGTGAAAACTGAATTTCCTTGAGAGCTGCTTGGAAGCCTGATGGTGTGTGAAGTTAGTGAGCCAAATGGAGTTGTTCTCCCACAAGAACCACTCGGCTGATCCTTCTTCAATATGCCCTTCACCAACATGCAGTGTTTCCTTGATTGAATTAGCTCTCACACCAATATTTGCGTCTAGAGCCTTTGCATTGAGGGCTATCTGAAAACGGCTGTGGCGCTGAAGTTGCCTGTGAATGTGGAGTTGGTGGCATGTGAAACCCGCATGTGGAGCATTCGTTTGTGTGGGATGCTCTACCAGGTTCATTCCTAGATAATGCACTCAAAGCGCACTAAGCATAGAGTGTGAAAACTGAGTTTCCTTGAGAGCTGCTTGGAAGCCTGATGGTGTGTGAAGTTAGTGAGCCAAATGGAGTTGTTCTCCCACAAGAACCACTCGGCTGATCCTTCTTCAATATGCCCTTCACCAACATGCAGTGTTTCCTTGATTGAATTAGCTCTCACACCAATATTTGCGTCTAGAGCCCTTTGCATTGAGGGCTATCTGAAAACGGCTGTGGCGCTGAAGTTGCCTGTGAATGTGGAGTTGGTGGCATGTGAAACCCGCATGTGGAGCATTCGTTTGTGTGGGATGCTCTACCAGGTTCATTCCTAGATAATGCACTCAAAGTTCACTAAGCCTAGAGTGTGAAAACTGAGTTTCCTTGAGAGCTGCTTGGAAGCCTGATGGTGTGTGAAGTTAGTGAGCCAAATGCAGTTGTTCTCCCACAAGAACCACTCGGCTGATCCTTCTTCAATATGCCCTTCACCAACATGCAGTGTTTCCTTGATTGAATTAGCTCTCACACCAATATTTGCGTCTAGAGCCTTTGCATTGAGGGCTATCTGAAAACGGCTGTGGCGCTGAAGTTGCCTGTGAATGTGGAGTTGGTGGCATGTGAAACCCGCATGTGGAGCATTCGTTTGTATTGGATGCTCTTCCAGGTTCATTTCAGTCCTAGCCAAAGAAAGGGCACTAAGCCTAGAGTGTGAAAACTGAGTTTCCTTGAGAGCTGCTTGGAAGCCTGATGGTGTGTGAAGTTAGTGAGCCAAATGGAGTTGTTCTCCCACAAGAACCACTCGGCTGATCCTTCTTCAATATGCCCTTCACCAACATGCAGTGTTTCCTTGATTGAATTAGCTCTCACAACAATATTTGTGTCTAGAGCCTTTGCATGGAGGGCTATCTGAAACGGCTGTGGCGCTGAAGTTGCCTGTGAATGTGGAGTTGGTGGCATGTGAAACCCGCATGTGGAGCATTCGTTTGTGTGGGATGCTCTACCAGGTTCATTCCTAGATAATGCACTCAAAGGGCACTAAGCCTAGAGTGTGAAAACTGAGTTTCCTTGAGAGCTGCTTGGAAGCCTGATGGTGTGTGAAGTTAGTGAGCCAAATGGAGTTGTTCTCCCACAAGAACAACTCGGCTGATCCTTCTTCAATATGCCCTTCACCAACATGCAGTGTTTCCTTGATTGAATTAGCTCTCACACCAATATTTGCGTCTAGAGCCTTTGCATTGAGGGCTATCTGAAAACGGCTGTGGCGCTGAAGTTTCCTGTGAATGTGGAGTTGGTGGCATGTGAAACCCGCATGTGGAGCATTCGTTTGTGTGGGATGCTCTACCAGGTTCATTCCTAGATAATGCACTCAAAGGGCACTAAGCCTAGAGTGTGAAAACTGAGTTTCCTTGAGAGCTGCTTGGAAGCCTGATGGTGTGTGAAGTTAGTGAGCCAAATGGAGTTGTTCTCCCACAAGAACCACTCGGCTGATCCTTCTTCAATATGCCCTTCACCAACATGCAGTGTTTCCTTGATTGAATTAGCTCTCACAACAATATTTGCGTCTAGAGCCTTTGCATTGAGGGCTATCTGAAAACGGCTGTGGCGCTGAAGTTGCCTGTGAATGTGGAGTTGGCGGCATGTGAAACCCGCATGTGGAGCATTCGTTTGTGTGGGATGCTGACCAAGCTTCATTTCAGTCCTAGGCACACAAAGAGCACTAAGCATAGAGTGTGAAAACTGAATTTCCTTGAGAGCTGCTTGGAAGCCTGATGGTGTGTGAAGTTAGTGAGCCAAATGGAGTTGTTCTCCCACAAGAACCACTCGGCTGATCCTTCTTCAATATGCCCTTCACCAACATGCAGTGTTTCCTTGATTGAATTAGCTCTCACACCAATATTTGCGTCTAGAGCCTTTGCATGGAGGGCTATCTGAAAACGGCTGTGGCGCTGAAGTTGCCTGTGAATGTGGAGTTGATGGCATGTGAAACCCGCATGTGGAGCATTCGTTTGTATTGGATGCTCTTCCAGGTTCATTTCAGTCCTAGCCAAAGAAAGGGCACTAAGCCTAGAGTGTGAAAACTGAGTTTCCTTGAGAGCTGCTTGGAAGCCTGATGGTGTGTGAAGTTAGTGAGGCAAATGGAGTTGTTCTCCCACAAGAACCACTCGGCTGATCCTTCTTCAATATGCCCTTCACCAACATGCAGTGTTTCCTTGATTGAATTAGCTCTCACAACAATATTTGTGTCTAGAGCCTTTGCATGGAGGGGTATCTGAAAACGGCTGTGGCGCTGAAGTTGCCTGTGAATGTGGAGTTGGTGGCATGTGAAACCCGCATGTGGAGCATTCGTTTGTGTGGGATGCTCTACCAGGTTCATTCCTAGATAATGCACTCAAAGGGCACTAAGCCTAGAGTGTGAAAACTGAGTTTCCTTGAGAGCTGCTTGGAAGCCTGATGGTGTGTGAAGTTAGTGAGCCAAATGGAGTTGTTCTCCCACAAGAACAACTCGGCTGATCCTTCTTCAATATGCCCTTCACCAACATGCAGTGTTTCCTTGATTGAATTAGCTCTCACACCAATATTTGCGTCTAGAGCCTTTGCATTGAGGGCTATCTGAAAACGGCTGTGGCGCTGAAGTTTCCTGTGAATGTGGAGTTGGTGGCATGTGAAACCCGCATGTGGAGCATTCGTTTGTGTGGGATGCTCTACCAGGTTCATTCCTAGATAATGCACTCAAAGGGCACTAAGCATAGAGTGTGAAAACTGAGTTTCCTTGAGAGCTGCTTGGAAGCCTGATGGTGTGTGAAGTTAGTGAGCCAAATGGAGTTGTTCTCCCACAAGAACCACTCGGCTGATCCTTCTTCAATATGCCCTTCACCAACATGCAGTGTTTCCTTGATTGAATTAGCTCTCACACCAATATTTGCGTCTAGAGCCTTTGCATTGAGGGCTATCTGAAAACGGCTGTGGCGCTGAAGTTGCCTGTGAATGTGGAGTTGGTGGCATGTGAAACCCGCATGTGGAGCATTCGTTTGTGTGGGATGCTGACCAAGCTTCATTTCAGTCCTAGGCACACAAAGAGCACTAAGCATAGAGTGTGAAAACTGAATTTCCTTGAGAGCTGCTTGGAAGCCTGATGGTGTGTGAAGTTAGTGAGCCAAATGGAGTTGTTCTCCCACAAGAACCACTCGGCTGATCCTTCTTCAATATGCCCTTCACCAACATGCAGTGTTTCCTTGATTGAATTAGCTCTCACACCAATATTTGCGTCTAGAGCCTTTGCATGGAGGGCTATCTGAAAACGGCTGTGGCGCTGAAGTTGCCTGTGAATGTGGAGTTGGTGGCATGTGAAACCCGCATGTGGAGCATTCGTTTGTATTGGATGCTCTTCCAGGTTCATTTCAGTCCTAGCCAAAGAAAGGGCACTAAGCCTAGAGTGTGAAAACTGAGTTTCCTTGAGAGCTGCTTGGAAGCCTGATGGTGTGTGAAGTTAGTGAGCCAAATGGAGTTGTTCTCCCACAAGAACCACTCGGCTGATCCTTCTTCAATATGCCCTTCACCAACATGCAGTGTTTCCTTGATTGAATTAGCTCTCACAACAATATTTGTGTCTAGAGCCTTTGCATGGAGGGCTATCTGAAAACGGCTGTGGCGCTGAAGTTGCCTGTGAATGTGGAGTTGGTGGCATGTGAAACCGCATGTGGAGCATTCGTTTGTGTGGGATGCTCTACCAGGTTCATTCCTAGATAATGCACTCAAAGGGCACTAAGCATAGAGTGTGAAAACTGAGTTTCCTTGAGAGCTGCTTGGAAGCCTGATGGTGTGTGAAGTTAGTGAGCCAAATGGAGTTGTTCTCCCACAAGAACCACTCGGCTGATCCTTCTTCAATATGCCCTTCACCAACATGCAGTGTTTCCTTGATTGAATTAGCTCTCACACCAATATTTGCGTCTAGAGCCTTTGCATTGAGGGCTATCTGAAAACGGCTGTGGCGCTGAAGTTGCCTGTGAATGTGGAGTTGGTGGCATGTGAAACCCGCATGTGGAGCATTCGTTTGTGTGGGATGCTGACCAAGCTTCATTTCAGTCCTAGGCACACAAAGAGCACTAAGCATAGAGTGTGAAAACTGAATTTCCTTGAGAGCTGCTTGGAAGCCTGATGGTGTGTGAAGTTAGTGAGCCAAATGGAGTTGTTCTCCCACAAGAACCACTCGGCTGATCCTTCTTCAATATGCCCTTCACCAACATGCAGTGTTTCCTTGATTGAATTAGCTCTCACACCAATATTTGCGTCTAGAGCCTTTGCATTGAGGGCTATCTGAAAACGGCTGTGGCGCTGAAGTTGCCTGTGAATGTGGAGTTGATGGCATGTGAAACCCGCATGTGGAGCATTCGTTTGTATTGGATGCTCTTCCAGGTTCATTTCAGTCCTAGCCAAAGAAAGGGCACTAAGCCTAGAGTGTGAAAACTGAGTTTCCTTGAGAGCTGCTTGGAAGCCTGATGGTGTGTGAAGTTAGTGAGCCAAATGGAGTTGTTCTCCCACAAGAACAACTCGGCTTATCCTTCTTCAATATGCCCTTCACCAACATGCAGTGTTTCCTTGATTGAATTAGCTCTCACACCAATATTTGCGTCTAGAGCCTTTGCATGGAGGGCTATCTGAAAACGGCTGTGGCGCTGAAGTTGCCTGTGAATGTGGAGTTGGTGGCATGTGAAACCCGCATGTGGAGCATTCGTTTGTGTGGGATGCTCTACCAGGTTCATTCCTAGATAATGCACTCAAAGGGCACTAAGCATAGAGTGTGAAAACTGAGTTTCCTTGAGAGCTGCTTGGAAGCCTGATGGTGTGTGAAGTTAGTGAGCCAAATGGAGTTGTTCTCCCACAAGAACCACTCGGCTGATCCTGCTTCAATATGCCCTTCACCAACATGCAGTGTTTCCTTGATTGAATTAGCTCTCACAATAATATTTGGGTCTAGAGCCTTTGCATTGAGGGCTATCTGAAAACGGCTGTGGCGCTGAAGTTGCCTGTGAATGTGGAGTTGGTGGCATGTGAAACCCGCATGTGGAGCATTCGTTTGTGTGGGATGCTGACCAAGCTTCATTTCAGTCCTAGGCATACAAAGGGCACTAAGCATAGAGTGTGAAAACTGAGTTTCCTTGAGAGCTGCTTGGAAGCCTGATGGTGTGTGAAGTTAGTGAGCCAAATGGAGTTGTTCTCCCACAAGAACCACTCGGCTGATCCTTCTTCAATATGCCCTTCACCAACATGCAGTGTTTCCTTGATTGAATTAGCTCTCACACCAATATTTGCGTCTAGAGCCTTTGCATTGAGGGCTATCTGAAAACGGCTGTGGCGCTGAAGTTGCCTGTGAATGTGGAGTTGGTGGCATGTGAAACCCGCATGTGGAGCATTCGTTTGTGTGGGATGCTCTACCAGGTTCATTCCTAGATAATGCACTCAAAGGGCACTAAGCCTAGAGTGTGAAAACTGAGTTTCCTTGAGAGCTGCTTGGAAGCCTGATGGTGTGTGAAGTTAGTGAGCCAAATGGAGTTGTTCTCCCACAAGAACCACTCGGCTGATCCTTCTTCAATATGCCCTTCACCAACATGCAGTGTTTCCTTGATTGAATTAGCTCTCACACCAATATTTGCGTCTAGAGCCTTTGCATTGAGGGCTATCTGAAAACGGCTGTGGCGCTGAAGTTGCCTGTGAATGTGGAGTTGGTGGCATGTGAAACCCGCATGTGGAGCATTCGTTTGTGTGGGATGCTGACCAAGCTTCATTTCAGTCCTAGGCACACAGAGAGCACTAAGCATAGAGTGTGAAAACTGAATTTCCTTGAGAGCTGCTTGGAAGCCTGATGGTGTGTGAAGTTAGTGAGCCAAATGGAGTTGTTCTCCCACAAGAACCACTCGGCTGATCCTTCTTCAATATGCCCTTCACCAACATGCAGTGTTTCCTTGATTGAATTAGCTCTCACACCAATATTTGCGTCTAGAGCCTTTGCATTGAGGGCTATCTGAAAACGGCTGTGGCGCTGAAGTTGCCTGTGAATGTGGAGTTGGTGGCATGTGAAACCCGCATGTGGAGCATTCGTTTGTGTGGGATGCTCTACCAGGTTCATTCCTAGATAATGCACTCAAAGCGCACTAAGCATAGAGTGTGAAAACTGAGTTTCCTTGAGAGCTGCTTGGAAGCCTGATGGTGTGTGAAGTTAGTGAGCCAAATGGAGTTGTTCTCCCACAAGAACCACTCGGCTGATCCTTCTTCAATATGCCCTTCACCAACATGCAGTGTTTCCTTGATTGAATTAGCTCTCACACCAATATTTGCGTCTAGAGCCTTTGCATGGAGGGCTATCTGAAAACGGCTGTGGCGCTGAAGTTGCCTGTGAATGTGGAGTTGGTGGCATGTGAAACCCGCGTGTGGAGCATTCGTTTGTGTGGGATGCTGACCAAGCTTCATTTCAGTCCTAGGCACACAAAGGGCACTAAGCATAGAGTGTAAAAACTGAGTTTCCTTGAGAGCTGCTTGGAAGCCTGATGGTGTGTGAAGTTAGTGAGCCAAATGGAGTTGTTCTCCCACAAGAACCACTCGGCTGATCCTTCTTCAATATGCCCTTCACCAACATGCAGTGTTTCCTTGATTGAATTAGCTCTCACACCAATATTTGCGTCTAGAGCCTTTGCATGGAGGGCTATCTGAAAACGGCTGTGGCGCTGAAGTTGCCTGTGAATGTGGAGTTGGTGGCATGTGAAACCCGCATGTGGAGCATTCGTTTGTGTGGGATGCTCTACCAGGTTCATTCCTAGATAATGCACTCAAAGTTCACTAAGCCTAGAGTGTGAAAACTGAGTTTCCTTGAGAGCTGCTTGGAAGCCTGATGGTGTGTGAAGTTAGTGAGCCAAATGGAGTTGTTCTCCCACAAGAACCACTCGGCTGATCCTTCTTCAATATGCCCTTCACCAACATGCAGTGTTTCCTTGATTGAATTAGCTCTCACACCAATATTTGCGTCTAGAGCCTTTGCATTGAGGGCTATCTGAAAACGGCTGTGGCGCTGAAGTTGCCTGTGAATGTGGAGTTGGTGGCATGTGAAACCCGCATGTGGAGCATTCGTTTGTGTGGGATGCTGACCAAGATTCATTTCAGTCCTATGCACACAAAGAGCACTAAGCATAGAGTGTGAAAACTGAGTTTTCTTGAGAGCTGCTTGGAAGCCTGATGGTGTGTGAAGTTAGTGAGCAAAATGGAGTTATTCTCTCACAAGAACCACTCGGCTGATCTTTCTTCAATATGCCCTTCACCAACATGCAGTGTTTCCTTGATTGAATTAGCTCTCACACCAATATTTGCATCTAGAGCCTTTGCATTGAGGGCTATCTGAAAACGGCTGTGGCGCTGAAGTTGCCTGTGAATGTGGAGTTGGTGGCATGTGAAACCCGCATGTGGAGCATTCGTTTGTGTGGGATGCTCTACCAGGTTCATTCCTAGATAATGCACTCAAAGGGCACTAAGCATAGAGTGTGAAAACTGAGTTTCCTTGAGAGCTGCTTGGAAGCCTGATGGTGTGTGAAGTTAGTGAGCCAAATGGAGTTGTTCTCCCACAAGAACCACTCGGCTGATCCTTCTTCAATATGCCCTTCACCAACATGCAGTGTTTCCTTGATTGAATTAGCTCTCACACCAATATTTGCGTCTAGAGCCTTTGCATTGAGGGCTATCTGAAAACGGCTGTGGCGCTGAAGTTGCCTGTGAATGTGGAGTTGGTGGCATGTGAAACCCGCATGTGGAGCATTCGTTTGTGTGGGATGCTCTACCAGGTTCATTCCTAGATAATGCACTCAAAGGGCACTAAGCATAGAGTGTGAAAACTGAGTTTCCTTGAGAGCTGCTTGGAAGCCTGATGGTGTGTGAAGTTAGTGAGCCAAATGGAGCTGTTCTCCCACAAGAACCACTCGGCTGATCCTTCTTCAATATGCCCTTCACCAACATGCAGTGTTTCCTTGATTGAATTAGCTCTCACACCAATATTTGCGTCTAGAGCCTTTGCATTGAGGGCTATCTGAAAACGGCTGTGGCGCTGAAGTTGCCTGTGAATGTGGAGTTGGTGGCATGTGAAACCCGCATGTGGAGCATTCGTTTGTGTGGGATGCTGACCAAGCTTCATTTCAGTCCTAGGCACACAAAGGGCACTAAGCATAGAGTGTGAAAACTGAGTTTCCTTGAGAGCTGCTTGGAAGCCTGATGGTGTGTGAAGTTAGCGAGCCAAATGGAGTTGTTCTCCCACAAGAACCACTCGGCTGATCCTTTTTCAATATGCCCTTCACCAACATGCAGTGTTTCCTTGATTGAATTAGCTCTCACACCAATATTTGCGTCTAGAGCCTTTGCATTGAGGGCTATCCTAAAACGGCTGTGGCACTGAAGTTTCCTGTGAATGTGGAGTTGGTGGCATGTGAAACCCGCATGTGGAGCATTCGTTTGTGTGGGATGCTCTACCAGGTTCATTTCAGTCCTAGCCAAAGAAAGGGCACTAAGCATAGAGTGTGAAAACTGAGTTTCCTTGAGAGCTGCTTGGAAGCCTGATGGTGTGTGAAGTTAGTGAGCCAAATGGAGTTGTTCTCCCACAAGAACCACTCGGCTGATCCTTCTTCAATATGCCCTTCACCAACATGCAGTGTTTCCTTGATTGAATTAGCTGTCACACCAATATTTGCGTCTAGAGCCTTTGCATTGAGGGCTATCTGAAAACGGCTGTGGCACTGAAGTTTCCTGTGAATGTGGAGTTGGTGGCATGTGAAACCCGCATGTGGAGCATTCGTTTGTGTGGGATGCTGACCAAGCTTCATTTCAGTCCTAGCCAAAGAAAGGGCACTAAGCATAGAGTGTGAAAACTGAGTTTCCTTGAGAGCTGCTTGGAAGCCTGATGGTGTGTGAAGTTAGTGAGCCAAATGGAGTTGTTCTCCCACAAGAACCACTCGGCTGATCCTTCTTCAATATGCCCTTCACCAACATGCAGTGTTTCCTTGATTGAATTAGCTCTCACACCAATATTTGCGTCTAGAGCCTTTGCATTGAGGGCTATCTGAAAACGGCTGTGGCGCTGAAGTTGCCTGTGAATGTGGAGTTGGTGGCATGTGAAACCCGCATGTGGAGCATTCGTTTGTGTGGGATGCTCTACCAGGTTCATTTCAGTCCTAGCCAAAGAAAGGGCACTAAGCATAGAGTGTGAAAACTGAATTTCCTTGAGAGCTGCTTGGAAGCCTGATGGTGTGTGAAGTTAGTGAGCCAAATGGAGTTGTTCTCCCACAAGAACCACTCGGCTGATCCTTCTTCAATATGCCCTTCACCAACATGCAGTGTTTCCTTGATTGAATTAGCTCTCACACCAATATTTGCGTCTAGAGCCTTTGCATTGAGGGCTATCTGAAAACGGCTGTGGCGCTGAAGTTGCCTGTGAATGTGGAGTTGGTGGCATGTGAAACCCGCATGTGGAGCATTCGTTTGTGTGGGATGCTGACCAAGCTTCATTTCAGTCCTAGGCACACAAAGGGCACTAAGCATAGAGTGTAAAAACTGAGTTTCCTTGAGAGCTGCTTGGAAGCCTGATGGTGTGTGAAGTTAGTGAGCCAAATGGAGTTGTTCTCCCACAAGAACCACTCTTCTGATCCTTCTTCAATATGCCCTTCACCAACATGCAGTGTTTCCTTGATTGAATTAGCTCTCACACCAATATTTGCATCTAGAGCCTTTGCATTGAGGGCTATCTGAAAACGGCTGTGGCGCTGAAGTTGCCTGTGAATGTGGAGTTGGTGGCATGTGAAACCCGCATGTGGAGCATTCGTTTGTGTGGGATGCTGACCAAGCTTCATTTCAGTCCTAGGCACACAAAGAGCACTAAGCCTAGAGTGTGAAAACTGAGTTTCCTTGAGAGCTGCTTGGAAGCCTGATGGTGTGTGAAGTTAGTGAGCCAAATGGAGTTGTTCTCCCACAAGAACCACTCGGCTGATCCTTCTTCAATATGCCCTTCACCAACATGCAGTGTTTCCTTGATTGAATTAGCTCTCACACCAATATTTGCGTCTAGAGCCTTTGCATTGAGGGCTATCTGAAAACGCCTGTGGCGCTGAAGTTGCCTGTGAATGTGGAGTTGGTGGCATGTGAAACCCGCATGTGGAGCATTCGTTTGTGTGGGATGCTCTACCAGGTTCATTCCTAGATAATGCACTCAAAGGGCACTAAGCCTAGAGTGTGAAAACTGAGTTTCCTTGAGAGCTGCTTGGAAGCCTGATGGTGTGTGAAGTTAGTGAGCCAAATGGAGTTGTTCTCCCACAAGAACCACTCGGCTGATCCTTCTTCAATATGCCCTTCACCAACATGCAGTGTTTCCTTGATTGAATTAGCTCTCACACCAATATTTGCGTCTAGAGCCTTTGCATTGAGGGCTATCTGAAAACGGCTGTGGCGCTGAAGTTGCCTGTCAATGTGGAGTTGGTGGCATGTGAAACCCGCATGTGGAGCATTCGTTTGTGTGGGATGCTCACCAAGCTTCATTTCAGTCCTATGCACACAAAGAGCACTAAGCATAGAGTGTGAAAACTGAGTTTTCTTGAGAGCTGCTTGGAAGCCTGATGGTGTGTGAAGTTAGTGAGCAAAATGGAGTTGTTCTCTCACAAGAACCACTCGGCTGATCCTTCTTCAATATGCCCTTCACCAACATGCAGTGTTTCCTTGATTGAATTAGCTCTCACACCAATATTTGCGTCTAGAGCCTTTGCATTGAGGGCTATCTGAAAACGGCTGTGGCGCTGAAGTTGCCTGTGAATGTGGAGTTGGTGGCATGTGAAACCCGCATGTGGAGCATTCGTTTGTGTGGGATGCTCTACCAGGTTCATTCCTAGATAATGCACTCAAAGGGCACTAAGCATAGAGTGTGAAAACTGAGTTTCCTTGAGAGCTGCTTGGAAGCCTGATGGTGTGTGAAGTTAGTGAGCCAAATGGAGTTGTTCTCCCACAAGAACCACTCGGCTGATCCTTCTTCAATATGCCCTTCACCAACATGCAGTGTTTCCTTGATTGAATTAGCTCTCCCACCAATATTTGCGTCTAGAGCCTTTGCATGGAGGGCTATCTGAAAACGGCTGTGGCGCTGAAGTTGCCTGTGAATGTGGAGTTGGTGGCATGTGAAACCCGCATGTGGAGCATTCGTTTGTGTGGGATGCTCTACCAGGTTCATTTCAGTCCTAGCCAAAGAAAGGGCACTAAGCATAGAGTGTGAAAACTGAGTTTCCTTGAGAGCTGCTTGGAAGCCTGATGGTGTGTGAAGTTAGTGAGCCAAATGGAGTTGTTCTCCCACAAGAACCACTCGGCTGATCCTTCTTCAATATGCCCTTCACCAACATGCAGTGTTTCCTTGATTGAATTAGCTCTCACA
This sequence comes from Ochotona princeps, assembly GCF_030435755.1. NCBI lineage: Eukaryota > Metazoa > Chordata > Mammalia > Lagomorpha > Ochotonidae > Ochotona > Ochotona princeps. Next base: position 18,546 of record NW_026698030.1, read on the forward strand.
CCAATATTTGCGTCTAGAGCCTTTGCATTGAGGGCTATCTGAAAACGGCTGTGGCGCTGAAGTTGCCTGTGAATGTGGAGTTGGTGGCTTGTGAAACCCGCATGTGGAGCATTCGTTTGTGTGGGATGCTGACCAAGCTTCATTTCAGTCCTAGGCACACAAAGGGCACTAAGCATAGAGTGTAAAAACTGAGTTTCCTTGAGAGCTGCTTGGAAGCCTGATGGTGTGTGAAGTTAGTGAGCCAAATGGAGTTGTTCTCCCACAAGAACCACTCGGCTGATCCTTCTTCAATATGCCCTTCACCACCATGCAGTGTTTCCTTGATTGAATTAGCTCTCACACCAATATTTGCGTCTAGAGCCTTTGCATTGAGGGCTATCTGAAAACGGCTGTGGCGCTGAAGTTGCCTGTGAATGTGGAGTTGGTGGCATGTGAAACCCGCATGTGGAGCATTCGTTTGTGTGGGATACTCTACCAGGTTCATTTCAGTCCTAGCCATACAAAGGGCACTAAGCATAGAGTGTGAAAACTGAGTTTCCTTGAGAGCTGCTTGGAAGCCTGATGGTGTGTGAAGTTAGTGAGCCAAATGGAGTTGTTCTCCCACAAGAACCACTCGGCTGATCCTTCTTCAATATGCCCTTCACCAACATGCAGTGTTTCCTTGATTGAATTAGCTCTCACACCAATATTTGCGTCTAGAGCCTTTGCATGGAGGGCTATCTGAAAACGGCTGTGGCGCTGAAGTTGCCTGTGAATGTGGAGTTGGTGGCATGTGAAACCCGCATGTGGAGCATTCGTTTGTGTGGGATGCTCTACCAGGTTCATTTCAGTCCTAGCCAAAGAAAGGGCACTAAGCATAGAGTGTGAAAACTGAGTTTCCTTGAGAGCTGCTTGGAAGCCTGATGGTGTGTGAAGTTAGTGAGCCAAATGGAGTTGTTCTCCCACAAGAACCACTCGGCTGATCCTTCTTCAATATGCCCTTCACCAACATGCAGTGTTTCCTTGATTGAATTAGCTCTCACACCAATATTTGCGTCTAGAGCCTTTGCATTGAGGGCTATCTGAAAACGGCTGTGGCGCTGAAGTTGCCTGTGAATGTGGAGTTGGTGGCATGTGAAACCTGCATGTGGAGCATTCGTTTGTGTGGGATGCTCTACCAGGTTCATTTCAGTCCTAGCCAAAGAAAGGGCACTAAGCATAGAGTGTGAAAACTGAATTTCCTTGAGAGCTGCTTGGAAGCCTGATGGTGTGTGAAGTTAGTGAGCCAAATGGAGTTGTTCTCCCACAAGAACCACTCGGCTGATCCTTCTTCAATATGCCCTTCACCAACATGCAGTGTTTCCTTGATTGAATTAGCTCTCACACCAATATTTGCGTCTAGAGCCTTTGCATTGAGGGCTATCTGAAAACGGCTGTGGCGCTGAAGTTGCCTGTGAATGTGGAGTTGGTGGCATGTGAAACCCGCATGTGGAGCATTCGTTTGTGTGGGATGCTGACCAAGCTTCATTTCAGTCCTAGGCACACAAAGGGCACTAAGCATAGAGTGTAAAAACTGAGTTTCCTTGAGAGCTGCTTGGAAGCCTGATGGTGTGTGAAGTTAGTGAGCCAAATGGAGTTGTTCTCCCACAAGAACCACTCGGCTGATCCTTCTTCAATATGCCCTTCACCAACATGCAGTGTTTCCTTGATTGAATTAGCTCTCACACCAATATTTGCGTCTAGAGCCTTTGCATTGAGGGCTATCTGAAAACGGCTGTGGCGCTGAAGTTGCCTGTGAATGTGGAGTTGGTGGCATGTGAAACCCGCATGTGGAGCATTCGTTTGTGTGGGATACTCTACCAGGTTCATTTCAGTCCTAGCCATACAAAGGGCACTAAGCATAGAGTGTGAAAACTGAGTTTCCTTGAGAGCTGCTTGGAAGCCTGATGGTGTGTGAAGTTAGTGAGCCAAATGGAGTTGTTCTCCCACAAGAACCACTCGGCTGATCCTTCTTCAATATGCCCTTCACCAACATGCAGTGTTTCCTTGATTGAATTAGCTCTCACACCAATATTTGCGTCTAGAGCCTTTGCATGGAGGGCTATCTGAAAACGGCTGTGGCGCTGAAGTTGCCTGTGAATGTGGAGTTGGTGGCATGTGAAACCCGCATGTGGAGCATTCGTTTGTGTGGGATGCTCTACCAGGTTCATTTCAGTCCTAGCCAAAGAAAGGGCACTAAGCATAGAGTGTGAAAACTGAGTTTCCTTGAGAGCTGCTTGGAAGCCTGATGGTGTGTGAAGTTAGTGAGCCAAATGGAGTTGTTCTCTCACAAGAACCACTCGGCTGATCCTTCTTCAATATGCCCTTCACCAACATGCAGTGTTTCCTTGATTGAATTAGCTCTCACACCAATATTTGCGTCTAGAGCCTTTACATTGAGGGCTATCTGAAAACGGCTGTGGCGCTGAAGTTGCCTGTGAATGTGGAGTTGGTGGCATGTGAAACCTGCATGTGGAGCATTCGTTTGTGTGGGATGCTGACCAAGCTTCATTTCAGTCCTAGGCACACAAGAGCACTAAGCATAGAGTGTGAAAACTGAATTTCCTTGAGAGCTGCTTGGAAGCCTGATGGTGTGTGAAGTTAGTGAGCCAAATGGAGTTGTTCTCCCACAAGAACCACTCGGCTGATCCTTCTTCAATATGCCCTTCACCAACATGCAGTGTTTCCTTGATTGAATTAGCTCTCACACCAATATTTGCGTCTAGAGCCTTTGCATTGAGGGCTATCTGAAAACGGCTGTGGCGCTGAAGTTGCCTGTGAATGTGGAGTTGGTGGCATGTGAAACCCGCATGTGGAGCATTCGTTGTGTGGAATGCTCTACCACGTTCATTTCAGTCCTAGCCAAAGAAAGGGCTCTAAGCATAGAGTGTGAAAACTGAGTTCCTTGAGAGCTGCTTGGAAGCCTGATGGTGTGTGAAGTTAGTGAGCAAATGGAGTTGTTCTCCCACAAGAACCACTCGGCTGATCCTTCTTCAATATGCCCTTCACCAACATGCAGTGTTTTCCTTGATTGAATTAGCTCTCACACCAATATTTGCGTCTAGAGCCTTTGCATGGAGGGGCTATCTGAACACGGCTGTGGCGCTGAAGTTGCCTGTGAATGTGGAGTTGATGGCATGTGAAACCCGCATGTGGAGCATTCGTTTGTATTGGATGCTCTTCCAGGTTCATTTCAGTCCTAGCCAAAGAAAGGGCACTAAGCCTAGGTGTGAAAACTGAGTTTCCTTGAGAGCTGCTTGGAAGCCTGATGGTGTGTGAAGTTAGTGAGCCAAATGGAGTTGTTCTCCCACAAGAACCACTCGGCTGATCCTTCTTCAATATGCCCTTCACCAACATGCAGTGTTTCCTTGATTGAATTAGCTCTCACACCAATTTTGCGTCTAGAGCCTTTGCATTGAGGGCTATCTGAAAACGGCTGTGGCGCTGAAGTTGCCTGTGAATGTGGAGTTGGTGGCATGTGAAACCCGCATGTGGAGCATTCGTTTGTGTGGGATGCTCTACCAGGTTCATTTCAGTCCTAGCCAAAGAAAGGGCACTAAGCATAGAGTGTGAAAACTGAGTTTCCTTGAGAGCTGCTTGGAAGCCTGATGGTGTGTGAAGTTAGTGAGCCAAATGGAGTTGTTCTCCCACAAGAACCACTCGGCTGATCCTTCTCAATATGCCTTCACCAACATGCAGTGTTTCCTTGATTGAATTAGCTCTCACACCAATATTTGCGTCTAGAGCCTTGCATTGAGGGCTATCTGAAAACCGGCTGTGGCGCTGAAGTTGCCTGTGAATGTGGAGTTGGTGGCATGTGAAACCCGCATGTGGAGCATTCGTTTGTGTGGGATGCTGACCAAGCTTCATTTCAGTCCTAGGCACACAAAGAGCACTAAGCATAGAGTGTGAAAACTGAATTTCCTTGAGAGCTGCTTGGAAGCCTGATGGTGTGTGAAGTTAGTGAGCCAAATGGAGTTGTTCTCCCACAAGAACCACTCGGCTGATCCTTCTTCAATATGCCCTTCACCAACATGCAGTGTTTCCTTGATTGAATTAGCTCTCACACCAATATTTGCGTCTAGAGCCTTTGCATTGAGGGCTATCTGAAAACGGCTGTGGCGCTGAAGTTGCCTGTGAATGTGGAGTTGGTGGCATGTGAAACCCGCATGTGGAGCATTCGTTTGTGTGGAATGCTCTACCACGTTCATTTCAGTCCTAGCAAAGAAAGGGCTCTAAGCATAGAGTGTGAAAACTGAGTTTCCTTGAGAGCTGCTTGGAAGCCTGATGGTGTGTGAAGTTAGTGAGCCAAATGGAGTTGTTCTCCCACAAGAACCTCGGCTGATCCTTCTTCAATATGCCCTTGACCAACATGCAGTGTTTCCTTGATTGAATTAGCTCTCACACCAATATTTGCGTCTAGAGCCTTTGCATGGAGGGCTATCTGAACACGGCTGTGGCGCTGAAGTTGCCTGTGAATGTGGAGTTGATGGCATGTGAAACCCGCATGTGGAGCATTCGTTTGTATTGGATGCTCTTCCAGGTTCATTTCAGTCCTAGCCAAAGAAAGGGCACTAAGCTAGAGTGTGAAAACTGAGTTTCCTTGAGAGCTGCTTGGAAGCCTGATGGTGTGTGAAGTTAGTGAGCCAAATGGAGTTGTTCTCCCACAAGAACCACTCGGCTGATCCTTCTTCAATATGCCCTTCACCAACATGCAGTGTTTCCTTGATTGAATTAGCTCTCACACCAATATTTGCGTCTAGAGCCTTTGCATGGAGGGCTATCTGAAAACGGCTGTGGCGCTGAAGTTGCCTGTGAATGTGGAGTTGGTGGCATGTGAAACCCGCATGTGGAGCATTCGTTTGTGTGGGATGCTCTACCAGGTTCATTCCTAGATAATGCACTCAAAGGGCACTAAGCCTAGAGTGTGAAAACTGAGTTTCCTTGAGAGCTGCTTGGAAGCCTGATGGTGTGTGAAGTTAGTGAGCCAAATGGAGTTGTTCTCCCACAAGAACCACTCGGCTGATCCTTCTTCAATATGCCCTTCACCAACATGCAGTGTTTCCTTGATTGAATTAGCTCTCACACCAATATTTGCGTCTAGAGCCTTTGCATTGAGGGCTATCTGAAAACGGCTGTGGCGCTGAAGTTTCCTGTGAATGTGGAGTTGGTGGCATGTGAAACCCGCATGTGGAGCATTCGTTTGTGTGGGATGCTCTACCAGGTTCATTTCAGTCCTAGCCAAAGAAAGGGCACTAAGCATAGAGTGTGAAAACTGAGTTTCCTTGAGAGCTGCTTGGAAGCCTGATGGTGTGTGAAGTTAGTGAGCCAAATGGAGTTGTTCTCCCACAAGAACCACTCGGCTGATCCTTCTTCAATATGCCCTTCACCAACATGCAGTGTTTCCTTGATTGAATTAGCTCTCACACCAATATTTGCGTCTAGAGCCTTTGCATTGAGGGCTATCTGAAAACGGCTGTGGCGCTGAAGTTGCCTGTGAATGTGGAGTTGGTGGCATGTGAAACCCGCATGTGGAGCATTCGTTTGTGTGGGATGCTGACCAAGCTTCATTTCAGTCCTAGGCACACAAAGAGCACTAAGCATAGAGTGTGAAAACTGAATTTCCTTGAGAGCTGCTTGGAAGCCTGATGGTGTGTGAAGTTAGTGAGCCAAATGGAGTTGTTCTCCCACAAGAACCACTCGGATGATCCTTCTTCAATATGCCCTTCACCAACATGCAGTGTTTCCTTGATTGAATTAGCTCTCACACCAATATTTGCGTCTAGAGCCTTTGCATTGAGGGCTATCTGAAAACGGCTGTGGCGCTGAAGTTGCCTGTGAATGTGGAGTTGGTGGCATGTGAAACCCGCATGTGGAGCATTCGTTTGTGTGGAATGCTCTACCACGTTCATTTCAGTCCTAGCCAAAGAAAGGGCTCTAAGCATAGAGTGTGAAAACTGAGTTTCCTTGAGAGCTGCTTGGAAGCCTGATGGTGTGTGAAGTTAGTGAGCCAAATGGAGTTGTTCTCCCACAAGAACCACTCGGCTGATCCTTCTTCAATATGCCCTTCACCAACATGCAGTGTTTCCTTGATTGAATTAGCTCTCACACCAATATTTGCGTCTAGAGCCTTTGCATGGAGGGCTATCTGAACACGGCTGTGGCGCTGAAGTTGCCTGTGAATGTGGAGTTGATGGCATGTGAAACCCGCATGTGGAGCATTCGTTTGTATTGGATGCTCTTCCAGGTTCATTTCAGTCCTAGCCAAAGAAAGGGCACTAAGCCTAGAGTGTGAAAACTGAGTTTCCTTGAGAGCTGCTTGGAAGCCTGATGGTGTGTGAAGTTAGTGAGCCAAATGGAGTTGTTCTCCCACAAGAACCACTCGGCTGATCCTTCTTCAATATGCCCTTCACCAACATGCAGTGTTTCCTTGATTGAATTAGCTCTCACAACAATATTTGTGTCTAGAGCCTTTGCATGGAGGGCTATCTGAAAACGGCTGTGGCGCTGAAGTTGCCTGTGAATGTGGAGTTGGTGGCATGTGAAACCCGCATGTGGAGCATTCGTTTGTGTGGGATGCTCTACCAGGTTCATTCCTAGATAATGCACTCAAAGGGCACTAAGCCTAGAGTGTGAAAACTGAGTTTCCTTGAGAGCTGCTTGGAAGCCTGATGGTGTGTGAAGTTAGTGAGCCAAATGGAGTTGTTCTCCCACAAGAACCACTCGGCTGATCCTTCTTCAATATGCCCTTCACCAACATGCAGTGTTTCCTTGATTGAATTAGCTCTCACACCAATATTTGCGTCTAGAGCCTTTGCATTGAGGGCTATCTGAAAACGGCTGTGGCGCTGAAGTTTCCTGTGAATGTGGAGTTGGTGGCATGTGAAACCCGCATGTGGAGCATTCGTTTGTGTGGGATGCTCTACCAGGTTCATTTCAGTCCTAGCCAAAGAAAGGGCACTAAGCCTAGAGTGTGAAAACTGAGTTTCCTTGAGAGCTGCTTGGAAGCCTGATGGTGTGTGAAGTTAGTGAGCCAAATGGAGTTGTTCTCCCACAAGAACCACTCGGCTGATCCTTCTTCAATATGCCCTTCACCAGCATGCAGTGTTTCCTTGATTGAATTAGCTCTCAAAATAATATTTGGGTCTAGAGCCTTTGCATTGAGGGCTATCTGAAAACGGCTGTGGCGCTGAAGTTGCCTGTGAATGTGGAGTTGGTGGCATGTGAAAACCCGCATGTGGAGCATTCGTTTGTGTGGGATGCTCTACCAGGTTCATTCCTAGATAATGCACTCAAAGGGCACTAAGCCTAGAGTGTGAAAACTGAGTTTCCTTGAGAGCTGCTTGGAAGCCTGATGGTGTGTGAAGTTAGTGAGCCAAATGGAGTTGTTCTCCCACAAGAACCACTCGGCTGATCCTTCTTCAATATGCCCTTCACCAACATGCAGTGTTTCCTTGATTGAATTAGCTCTCACACCAATATTTGCGTCTAGAGCCTTTGCATTGAGGGCTATCTGAAAACGGCTGTGGCGCTGAAGTTGCCTGTGAATGTGGAGTTGGTGGCATGTGAAACCCGCATGTGGAGCATTCGTTTGTGTGGGATGCTGACCAAGCTTCATTTCAGTCCTAAGCACACAGAGAGCACTAAGCATAGAGTGTGAAAACTGAATTTCCTTGAGAGCTGCTTGGAAGCCTGATGGTGTGTGAAGTTAGTGAGCCAAATGGAGTTGTTCTCCCACAAGAACCACTCGGCTGATCCTTCTTCAATATGCCCTTCACCAACATGCAGTGTTTCCTTGATTGAATTAGCTCTCACACCAATATTTGCGTCTAGAGCCTTTGCATTGAGGGCTATCTGAAAACGGCTGTGGCGCTGAAGCTGCCTGTGAATGTGGAGTTGGTGGCATGTGAAACCCGCATGTGGAGCATTCGTTTGTGTGGGATGCTCTACCAGGTTCATTCCTAGATAATGCACTCAAAGGGCACTAAGCATAGAGTCTGAAAACTGAGTTTCCTTGAGAGCTGCTTGGAAGCCTGATGGTGTGTGAAGTTAGTGAGCCAAATGGAGTTGTTCTCCCACAAGAACCACTCGGCTGATCCTTCTTCAATATGCCCTTCACCAACATGCAGTGTTTCCTTGATTGAATTAGCTCTCACACCAATATTTGCGTCTAGAGCCTTTGCATGGAGGGCTATCTGAACACGGCTGTGGCGCTGAAGTTGCCTGTGAATGTGGAGTTGATGGCATGTGAAACCCGCATGTGGAGCATTCGTTTGTATTGGATGCTCTTCCAGGTTCATTTCAGTCCTAGCCAAAGAAAGGGCACTAAGCCTAGAGTGTGAAAACTGAGTTTCCTTGAGAGCTGCTTGGAAGCCTGATGGTGTGTGAAGTTAGTGAGCCAAATGGAGTTGTTCTCCCACAAGAACCACTCGGCTGATCCTTCTTCAATATGCCCTTCACCAACATGCAGTGTTTCCTTGATTGAATTAGCTCTCACAACAATATTTGTGTCTAGAGCCTTTGCATGGAGGGCTATCTGAAAACGGCTGTGGCGCTGAAGTTGCCTGTGAATGTGGAGTTGGTGGCATGTGAAACCCGCATGTGGAGCATTCGTTTGTGTGGGATGCTCTACCAGGTTCATTCCTAGATAATGCACTCAAAGGGCACTAAGCCTAGAGTGTGAAAACTGAGTTTCCTTGAGAGCTGCTTGGAAGCCTGATGGTGTGTGAAGTTAGTGAGCCAAATGGAGTTGTTCTCCCACAAGAACCACTCGGCTGATCCTTCTTCAATATGCCCTTCACCAACATGCAGTGTTTCCTTGATTGAATTAGCTCTCACACCAATATTTGCGTCTAGAGCCTTTGCATTGAGGGCTATCTGAAAACGGCTGTGGCGCTGAAGTTTCCTGTGAATGTGGAGTTGGTGGCATGTGAAACCCGCATGTGGAGCATTCGTTTGTGTGGGATGCTCTACCAGGTTCATTTCAGTCCTAGCCAAAGAAAGGGCACTAAGCATAGAGTGTGAAAACTGAGTTTCCTTGAGAGCTGCTTGGAAGCCTGATGGTGTGTGAAGTTAGTGAGCCAAATGGAGTTGTTCTCCCACAAGAACCACTCGGCTGATCCTTCTTCAATATGCCCTTCACCAACATGCAGTGTTTCCTTGATTGAATTAGCTCTCACACCAATATTTGCGTCTAGAGCCTTTGCATGGAGGGCTATCTGAAAACGGCTGTGGCGCTGAAGTTGCCTGTGAATGTGGAGTTGGTGGCATGTGAAACCCGCATGTGGAGCATTCGTTTGTGTGGGATGCTCTACCAGGTTCATTCCTAGATAATGCACTCAAAGGGCACTAAGCCTAGAGTGTGAAAACTGAGTTTCCTTGAGAGCTGCTTGGAAGCCTGATGGTGTGTGAAGTTAGTGAGCCAAATGGAGTTGTTCTCCCACAAGAACCACTCGGCTGATCCTTCTTCAATATGCCCTTCACCAACATGCAGTGTTTCCTTGATTGAATTAGCTCTCAAAATAATATTTGGGTCTAGAGCCTTTGCATTGAGGGCTATCTGAAAACGGCTGTGGCGCTGAAGTTGCCTGTGAATGTGGAGTTGGTGGCATGTGAAAACCCGCATGTGGAGCATTCGTTTGTGTGGGATGCTCTACCAGGTTCATTCCTAGATAATGCACTCAAAGGGCACTAAGCCTAGAGTGTGAAAACTGAGTTTCCTTGAGAGCTGCTTGGAAGCCTGATGGTGTGTGAAGTTAGTGAGCCAAATGGAGTTGTTCTCCCACAAGAACCACTCGGCTGATCCTTCTTCAATATGCCCTTCACCAACATGCAGTGTTTCCTTGATTGAATTAGCTCTCACACCAATATTTGCGTCTAGAGCCTTTGCATTGAGGGCTATCTGAAAACGGCTGTGGCGCTGAAGTTGCCTGTGAATGTGGAGTTGGTGCATGTGAAACCCGCATTGTGGAGCATTCGTTTGTGTGGGATGCTGACCAAGCTTCATTTCAGTCTTAAGCACACAGAGAGCACTAAGCATAGAGTGTGAAAACTGAATTTCCTTGAGAGCTGCTTGGAAGCCTGATGGTGTGTGAAGTTAGTGAGCCAAATGGAGTTGTTCTCCCACAAGAACCACTCGGCTGATCCTTCTTCAATATGCCCTTCACCAACATGCAGTGTTTCCTTGATTGAATTAGCTCTCACACCAATATTTGCGTCTAGAGCCTTTGCATTGAGGCTATCTGAAAACGGCTGTGGCGCTGAAGCTGCCTGTGAATGTGGAGTTGGTGGCATGTGAAACCCGCATGTGGAGCATTCGTTTGTGTGGGATGCTCTACCAGGTTCATTCCTAGATAATGCACTCAAAGGGCACTAAGCATAGAGTCTGAAAACTGAGTTTCCCTTGAGAGCTGCTTGGAAGCCTGATGGTGTGTGAAGTTAGTGAGCCAAATGGAGCTGTTCTCCCACAAGAACCACTTGGCTGATCCTTCTTCAATATGCCCTTCACCAACATGCAGTGTTTCCTTGATTGAATTAGCTCTCACACCAATATTTGCGTCTAGAGCCTTTGCATTGAGGGCTATCTGAAAACGGCTGTGGCGCTGAAGTTGCCTGTGAATGTGGAGTTGGTGGCATGTGAAACCCGCATGTGGAGCATTCGTTTGTGTGGGATGCTGACCAAGCTTCATTTCAGTCCTAGGCACACAAAGGGCACTAAGCATAGAGTGTGAAAACTGAGTTTCCTTGAGAGCTGCTTGGAAGCCTGATGGTGTGTGAAGTTAGTGAGCCAAATGGAGTTGTTCTCCCACAAGAACCACTCGGCTGATCCTTCTTCAATATGCCCTTCACCAACATGCAGTGTTTCCTTGATTGAATTAGCTCTCACACCAATATTTGCGTCTAGAGCCTTTGCATTGAGGGCTATCTGAAAACGGCTGTGGCACTGAAGTTTCCTGTGAATGTGGAGTTGGTGGCATGTGAAACCCGCATGTGGAGCAGTTCGTTTGTGTGGGATGCTGACCAAGCTTCATTTCAGTCCTATGCACACAAAGAGCACTAAGCATAGAGTGTGAAAACTGAGTTTCCTTGAGAGCTGCTTCGAAGCCTGATGGTGTGTGAAGTTAGTGAGCCAAATGGAGTTGTTCTCCCACAAGAACCACTCGGCTGATCCTTCTTCAATATGCCCTTCACCAACATGCAGTGTTTCCTTGATTGAATTAGCTCTCACACCAATATTTGCGTCTAGAGCCTTTGCATTGAGGGCTATCTGAAAACGGCTGTGGCGCTGAAGTTGCCTGTGAATGTGGAGTTGGTGGCATGTGAAACCCGCATGTGGAGCATCGTTTGTGTGGGATCGCTCTACCAGGTTCATTTCAGTCCTAGCCAAAGAAAGGGCACTAAGCATAGAGTGTGAAAACTGAGTTTCCTTGAGAGCTGCTTGGAAGCCTGATGGTGTGTGAAGTTAGTGAGCCAAATGGAGTTGTTCTCCCACAAGAACCACTCGGCTGATCCTTCTTCAATATGCCCTTTCACCAACATGCAGTGTTTCCTTGATTGAATTAGCTCTCACACCAATATTTGCGTCTAGAGCCTTTGCATTGAGGGCTATCTGAAAACGGCTGTGGCGCTGAAGTTGCCTGTGAATGTGGAGTTGGTGGCATGTGAAACCCGCATGTGGAGCATTCGTTTGTGTGGGATGCTCTACCAGGTTCATTCCTAGATAATGCACTCAAAGGGCACTAAGCATAGAGTGTGAAAACTGAGTTTCCTTGATAGCTGCTTGGAAGCCTGATGGTGTGTGAAGTTAGTGAGCCAAATGAGTTGTTCTCCCACAAGAACCACTCGGCTGATCCTTCTTCAATATGCCCTTCACCAACATGCAGTGTTTCCTTGATTGAATTAGCTCTCACAATAATATTTGGGTCTAGAGCCTTTGCATTGAGGGCTATCTGAAAACCGGCTGTGGCGCTGAAGTTGCCTGTGAAAGTGGAGTTGGTGGCATGTGAAAACCCGCATGTGGAGCATTCGTTTGTGTGGGATGCTCTACCAGGTTCATTCCTAGATAATGCACTCAAAGGGCACTAAGGCCTAGAGTGTGAAAAACTGAGTTTCCTTGAGAGCTGCTTGGAAGCCTGATGGTGTGTGAAGTTAGTGAGGCCAAATGGAGTTGTTCTCCCACAAGAACCACTCGGCTGATCCCTTCTTCAATATGCCCTTCACTAACATGCAGTGTTTCCTTGATTGAATTAGCTCTCACACCAATATTTGCGTCTAGAGCCTTTGCATTGAGGGCTATCTGAAAACGGCTGTGGCGCTGAAGTTGCCTGTGAATGTGAGTTGGTGGCATGTGAAACCCGCATGTGGAGCATTCGTTTGTGTGGGATGCTGACCAAGCTTCATTTCAGTCCTAAGCACACAGAGAGCACTAAGCATAGAGTGTGAAAACTGAATTTCCTTGAGAGCTGCTTGGAAGCCTGATGGTGTGTGAAGTTAGTGAGCCAAATGGAGTTGTTCTCCCACAAGAACCACTCGGCTGATCTTCTTCATATGCCCTTCACCAACATGCAGTGTTTCCTTGATTGAATTAGCTCTCACACCAATATTTGCGTCTAGAGCCTTTGCATTGAGGGCTATCTGAAAACGGCTGTGGCGCTGAAGTTGCCTGTGAATGTGGAGTTGGTGGCATGTGAAACCTGCATGTGGAGCATTCGTTTGTGTGGGATGCTCTACCAGGTTCATTCCTAGATAATGCACTCAAAGGGCACTAAACATAGAGTCTGAAAACTGAGTTTCCTTGAGAGCTGCTTGGAAGCCTGATGGTGTGTGAAGTTAGTGAGCCAAATGGAGCTGTTCTCCACAAGAACCACTCGGCTGATCCTTCTTCAATATGCCCTTCACCAACATGCAGTGTTTCCTTGATTGAATTAGCTCTCACACCAATATTTGCGTCTAGAGCCTTTGCATTGAGGGCTATCTGAAAACGGCTGTGGCGCTGAAGTTGCCTGTGAATGTGGAGTTGGTGGCATGTGAAACCCGCATGTGGAGCATTCGTTTGTGTGGGATGCTGACCAAGCTTCATTTCAGTCCTAGGCACACAAAGGGCACTAAGCATAGAGTGTGAAAACTGAGTTTCCTTGAGAGCTGCTTGGAAGCCTGATGGTGTGTGAAGTTAGTGAGCCAAATGGAGTTGTTCTCCCCACAAGAACCACTCGGCTGATCCTTCTTCAATATGCCCTTCACCAACATGCAGTGTTTCCTTGATTGAATTAGCTCTCACACCAATATTTGCGTCTAGAGCCTTTGCATTGAGGGCTATCTGAAAACGGCTGTGGCACTGAAGTTTCCTGTGAATGTGGAGTTGGTGGCATGTGAAACCCGCATGTGGAGCATTCGTTTGTGTGGGGATGCTGACCAAGCTTCATTTCAGTCCTATGCACACAAAGAGCACTAAGCGTAGAGTGTGAAAACTGAGTTTCCTTGAGAGCTGCTTGGAATCCTGATGGTGTGTGAAGTTAGTGAGCCAAATGGAGTTGTTCTCCCACAAGAACCACTCGGCTGATCCTTCTTCAATATGCCCTTCACCAACATGCAGTGTTTCCTTGATTGATTTAGCTCTCACACCAATATTTGCGTCTAGAGCCTTTGCATTGAGGGCTATCTGAAAAACGGCTGTGGCGCTGAAGTTGCCTGTGAATGTGGAGTTGGTGGCATGTGAAACCCGCATGTGGAGCATTCGTTTGCGTGGGATGCTCTACCAGGTTCATTTCAGTCCTAGCCAAAGAAAGGGCACTAAGCATAGAGTGTGAAAACTGAGTTTCCTTGAGAGCTGCTTGGAAGCCCTGATGGTGTGTGAAGTTAGTGAGCCAAATGGAGTTGTTCTCCCACAAGAACCACTCGGCTGATCCTTCTTCAATATGCCCTTCACCCAACATGCAGTGTTTCCTTGATTGAATTAGCTCTCACACCAATATTTGCGTCTAGAGCCTTTGCATTGAGGGCTATCTGAAAACGGCTGTGGCGCTGAAGTTGCCTGTGAATGTGGAGTTGGTGGCATGTGAAACCCGCATGTGGAGCATTCGTTTGTGTGGGATGCTCTATCAGGTTCATTCCTAGATAATGCACTCAAAGTTCACTAAGCCTAGAGTGTGAAAACTGAGTTTCCTTGAGAGCTGCTTGGAAGCCTGATGGTGTGTGAAGTTAGTGAGCCAAATGGAGTTGTTCTCCCACAAAAAACCACTCGGCTGATCCTTCTTCAATATGCCCTTCACCAACATGCAGTGTTTCCTTGATTGAATTAGCTCTCACACCAATATTTGCGTCTAGAGCCTTTGCATTGAGGGCTATCTGAAAACGGCTGTGGCGCTGAAGTTGCCTGTGAATGTGGAGTTGGTGGCATGTGAAACCCGCAAGTGGAGCATTCGTTTGTGTGGGATGCTCTACCAGGTTCATTTCAGTCCTAGGCACTCAAAGGGCACTAAGCATAGAGTGTGAAAACTGAGTTTCCTTGAGAGCTGCTTCGAAGCCTGATGGTGTGTGAAGTTAGTGAGCCAAATGGAGTTGTTCTCCCACAAGAACCACTCGGCTGATCCTTCTTCAATATGCCCTTCACCAACATGCAGTGTTTCCTTGATTGAATTAGCTCTCACACCAATATTTGCGTCTAGAGCCTTTGCATTGAGGGCTATCTGAAAACGGCTGTGGCGCTGAAGTTGCCTGTGAATGTGGAGTTGGTGGCATGTGAAACCCGCATGTGGAGCATTCGTTTGTGTGGGATGCTGACCAAGCTTCATTTCAGTCCTAGCCACACAAAGGGCACTAAGCCTAGAGTGTAAAAACTGAGTTTCCTTGAGAGCTGCTTGGAAGCCTGATGGTGTGTGAAGTTAGTGAGCCAAATGGAGTTGTTCTCCCACAAGAACCACTCGGCTGATCCTTCTTCAATATGCCCTTCACCAACATGCAGTGTTTCCTTGATTGAATTAGCTCTCACACCAATATTTGCGTCTAGAGCCTTTGCATTGAGGGCTATCTGAAAACGGCTGTGGCGCTGAAGTTGCTTGTGAATGTGGAGTTGGTGGCATGTGAAACCCGCATGTGGAGCATTCGTTTGTGTGGGATGCTCTACCAGGTTCATTTCAGTCCTAGCCATGCAAAGGGCACTAAGCATAGAGTGTGAAAACTGAGTTTCCTTGAGAGCTGCTTGGAAGCCTGATGGTGTTTGAAGTTAGTGAGCCAAATGGAGTTGTTCTCCCACAAGAACCACTCGGCTGATCCTTCTTCAATATGCCCTTCACCAACATGCAGTGTTTCCTTGATTGAATTAGCTCTCACACCAATATTTGCGTCTAGAGCCCTTTGCATTGAGGGCTATCTGAAAACGGCTGTGGCGCTGAAGTTGCCTGTGAATGTGGAGTTGGTGGCATGTGAAACCCGCATGTGGAGCATTCGTTTGTGTGGGATGCTGAGCAAGCTTCATTTCAGTCCTATGCACACAAAGAGCACTAAGCATAGAGTGTGAAAACTGAGTTTCTTGAAAGGTGCTTGGAAGCCTGATGGTGTGTGAAGTTAGTGAGCAAAATGGAGTTGTTCTCTCACAAGAACCACTCGGCTGATCCTTCTTCAATATGCCCTTCACCAACATGCAGTGTTTCCTTGATTGAATTAGCTCTCACACCAATATTTGCGTCTAGAGCCTTTGCATTGAGGGCTATCTGAAAACGGCTGTGGCGCTGAAGTTGCTTGTGAATGTGGAGTTGGTGGCATGTGAAACCCGCATGTGGAGCATTCGTTTGTGTGGGATGCTCTACCAGGTTCATTTCAGTCCTAGCCATGCAAAGGGCACTAAGCATAGAGTGTGAAAACTGAGTTTCCTTGAGAGCTGCTTGGAAGCATGATGGTGTGTGAAGTTAGTGAGCCAAATGAGTTGTTCTCCCACAAGAACCACTCGGCTGATCCTTCTTCAATATGCCCTTCACCAACATGCAGTGTTTCCTTGATTGAATTAACTCTCACAACAATATTTGCGTCTAGAGCCTTTGCATTGAGGGCTATCTGAAAACGGCTGGGGCGCTGAAGTTGCCTGTGAATGTGGAGTTGGTGGCATGTGAAACCCGCATGTGGAGCATTCGTTTGTGTGGGATACTCTACCAGGTTCATTTCAGTCCTAGGCACACAAAGGGCACTAAGCATAGAGTGTGAAAACTGAGTTTCCTTGAGAACTGCTTGGAAGCATGATGGTGTGTGAAGTTATTGAGCCAAATGGAGTTGTTCTCCCACAAGAACAACTCGGCTGATCCTTCTTCAATATGCCCTTCACCAACATGCAGTGTTTCCTTGATTGAATTAGCTCTCACACCAATATTTGCGTCTAGAGCCTTTGCATTGAGGGCTATCTGAAAACGGCTGTGGCGCTGAAGTTGCCTGTGAATGTGGAGTTGGTGGCATGTGAAACCCGCATGTGGAGCATTCATTTGTGTGGGATGCTCTACCAGGTTCATTCCTAGATAATGCACTCAAGGGCACTAAGCATAGAGTGTGAAAACTGAGTTTCCTTGAGAGCTGCTTGGAAGCCTGATGGTGTGTGAAGTTAGTGAGTCAAATGGAGTTGTTCTCCCACAAGAACCACTCGGCTGATCCTTCTTCAATATGCCCTTCACCAACATGCAGTGTTTCCTGGATTGAATTAGCTCTCACACCAATATTTGCGTCTAGAGCCTTTGCATTGAAGGCTATCTGAAACGGCTGTGGCGCTGAAGTTGCCTGTGAATGTGGAGTTGGTGGCATGTGAAACCCGCAAGTGGAGCATTCGTTTGTGTGGGATGCTCTACCAGGTTCATTTCAGTCCTAGCCAAAGAAAGGGCACTAAGCATAGAGTGTGAAAACTGAGTTTCCTTGAGAGCTGCTTGGAAGCCCTGATGGTGTGTGAAGTTAGTGAGCCAAATGGAGTTGTTCTCCCACAAGAACCACTCGGCTGATCCTTCTTCAATATGCCCTTCACCAACATGCAGTGTTTCCTTGATTGAATTAGCTCTCACACCAATATTTGCGT
>NW_026698031.1:0-114709 GCF_030435755.1 Ochotona princeps
CTTCAGCGCCACAGCCGTTTTCAGATAGCCCTCAATGCAAAGGCTCTAGACGCAAATATTGGTGTGAGAGCTAATTCAATCAAGGAAACACTGCATGTTGGTGAAGGGCATATTGAAGAAGGATCAGCCTAGTGGTTCTTGTGGGAGAACAACTCCATTTGGCTCACTAACTTCACACACCATCAGGCATCCAAGCAGCTCTCAAGGAAACTCAGTTTTCACACTCTATGCTTAGTGCCCTTTGAGTGACAAGGACTGAAATGAAGCTTGGTGAGCATCCCACACAAAGGAATGCTCCACATGCGGGTTTCACATGCCACCAACTCCACATTCTCAGGCAACTTCAGTGCCACAGCCATTTTCAGATAGCCCTCAATGCAAAGCCTCTAGATGTAAATATTGGTGTGAGAGCTAATTCAATCAAGGAAACACTGCATGTTGGTGAAGGGCATATTGAAGAAGGATCAACCAAGTGATCCTTGTGCGAGAACAACTCCATTTGGCTCACTAACTTCACACACCATCAGGCTTCCAAGCAGCTCTCAAGGAAACTCAGTTTTCACACTCTATGCTTAGTGCCCTTTCACTGCATTATCTAGGAATGAATCTAGTAGAGCATCCCACACAAACGAATGCTCCACATGCGGGTTTCACATGCCACCAACTCCACATTCACAGGCAACTTCAGCGCCACAGCCGCTTTCAGATAGCCCTCAATGCAAAGGCTCTAGACGCAAATATTG
Organism: Ochotona princeps; assembly: GCF_030435755.1. Taxonomy (NCBI): domain Eukaryota; kingdom Metazoa; phylum Chordata; class Mammalia; order Lagomorpha; family Ochotonidae; genus Ochotona; species Ochotona princeps. Next base: position 744 of record NW_026698031.1, read on the forward strand.
GTGTGAGAGCTAATTCAATCAAGGAAACACTGCATGTTGGTGAAGGGCATATTGAAGAAAGATAACCCGAGTGGTTCTTGTGGGAGAACAACTCCATTTGGCTCACTAACTTCACACACCATCAGGCTTCCAAGCAGCTCTCAAGGAAACTCAGTTTTCACACTCTATGCTTAGTGCCCTTTGAGTGCCTAGGACTGAAATGAAGCTTGGTGAGCATCCCACACAAACGAATGCTCCACATGCGGGTTTCACATGCCACCAACTCCACATTCACAGGCAACTTCAGCGCCACAGCCATTTTCAGATAGCCCTCAATGCAAAGGCTCTAGACGCAAATATTGGTGTGAGAGCTAATTCAATCAAGGAAACACTGCATGTTGGTGAAGGGCATATTGAAGAAGGATCAGCCGAGTGGTTCTTGTGGGAGAACAACTCCATTTGGCTCACTAACTTCACACACCATCAGGCTTCCAAGCAGCTCTCAAGGAAACTCAGTTTTCACCCTCTATGCTTAGTGCCCATTGAGTGCATTATCTAGGAATGAACCTGGTAGAGCATCCCACACAAACGAATGCTCCACATGCGGGTTTCACATGCCACCAACTCCACATTCTCAGGAAAATTCAGCGCCACAGCCGTTTTCAGATAGCCCTCAATGCAAAGGCTCTAGACGCAAATATTGGTGTGAGAGCTAATTCAATCAAGGAAACACTGCATGTTGGTGAAGGGCATATTGAAGAAGGATCAGCCGAGCGGTTCTTGTGGGAGAACAACTCCATTTGGCTCACTAACTTCACACACCATCAGGCTTCCAAGCAGCTCTCAAGGAAACTCAGTTTTCACACTCTATGCTTAGTGCCCTTTGAGTGCCTAGGACTGAAATGAAGCTTGGTGAGCATCCCACACAAACGAATGCTCCACATGCGGGTTTCACATGCCACCAACTCCACATTCTCAGGCAACTTCAGCGCCACAGCCGTTTTCAGATAGCCCTCAATGCAAAGGCTCTAGACGCAAATATTGGTGTGAGAGCTAATTCAATCAAGGAAACACTGCATGTTGGTGAAGGGCATATTGAAGAAGGATCAGCCGAGTGGTTCTTGTGGGAGAACAACTCCATTTGGCTCACTAACTTCACACACCATCAGGCATCCAAGCAGCTCTCAAGGAAACTCAGTTTTCACACTCTATGCTTAGTGCCCTTTGAGTGACAAGGACTGAAATGAAGCTTGGTGAGCATCCCACACAAAGGAATGCTCCACATGCGGGTTTCACATGCCACCAACTCCACATTCTCAGGCAACTTCAGTGCCACAGCCATTTTCAGATAGCCCTCAATGCAAAGCCTCTAGATGTAAATATTGGTGTGAGAGCTAATTCAATCAAGGAAACACTGCATGTTGGTCAAGGGCATATTGAAGAAGGATCAACCAAGTGATCCTTGTGCGAGAACAACTCCATTTGGCTCACTAACTTCACACACCATCAGGCTTCCAAGCAGCTCTCAAGGAAACTCAGTTTTCACACTCTATGCTTAGTGCCCTTTGAGTGCCTAGGACTGAAATGAATCTTGGTGAGCATCCCACACAAACGAATGCTCCACATGCGGGTTTCACATGCCACCAACTCCACATTCTCAGGCAACTTTAGCGTCACAGCCATTTTCAGATAGCCCTCAATGCAAAGGCTCTAGACGCAAATATTGGTGTGAGAGCTAATTCAATCAAGGAAACATTGCATGTTGGTGAAGGGCATATTGAAGAAGGATCAGCCGAGTGGTTCTTGTGGGAGAACAACTCCATTTGGCTCACTAACTTCACACACCATCAGGCTTCCAAGCAGCTCTCAAGGAAACTCAGTTTTCAGACTCTATGCTTAGTGCCCTTTGAGTGCATTATCTAGGAATGAACCTGGTAGAGCATCCCACACAAACGAATGCTCCACATGCGGGTTTCACATGCCACCAACTCCACATTCTCAGGAAAATTCAGCGCCACAGCCGTTTTCAGATAGCCCTCAATGCAAAGGCTCTAGACGCAAATATTGGTGTGAGAGCTAATTCAATCAAGGAAACACTGCATGTTGGTGAAGGGCATATTGAAGAAGGATCAGCCGAGCGGTTCTTGTGGGAGAACAACTCCATTTGGCTCACTAACTTCACACACCATCAGGCTTCCAAGCAGCTCTCAAGGAAACTCAGTTTTCACACTCGATGCTTAGTGCCCTTTGAGTGCCTAGGACTGAAATGAAGCTTGGTGAGCATCCCACACAAACGAATGCTCCACATGCGGGTTCCACATGCCACCAACTCCACATTCACAGGAAAATTCAGCGCCACAGCCATTTTCAGATAGCCCTCAATGCAAAGGCTCTAGACGCAAATATTGGTGTGAGAGCTAATTCAATCAAGGAAACACTGCATGTTGGTGAAGGGCATATTGAAGAAGGATCAGCCGAGTGGTTCTTGTGGGAGAACAACTCCATTTGGCTCACTAACTTCACACACCATCAGGCTTCCAAGCAGCTCTCAAGGAAACTCAGTTTTCACACTCTATGCTTAGTGCCCTTTGAGTGCATTATCTAGGAATGAACCTGGCAGAGCATCCCAAACAAACGAATGCTTCACATGCGGGTTTCACATGCCACCAACTCCACATTCACAGGCAACTTCAGCGCCACAGCCATTTTCAGATAGCCCTCAATGCAAAGGCTCTAGACGCAAATATTGGTGTGAGAGCTAATTCAATCAAGGAAACACTGCATGTTGGTGAAGGGCATATTGAAGAAGGATCAGCCGAGTGGTTCTTGTGGGAGAACAACTCCATTTGGCTCACTAACTTCACACACCATCAGGCTTCCAAGCAGCTCTCAAGGAAACTCAGTTTTCACACGCTATGCTTAGTGCCCTTTGAGTATATTATCTAGGAATGAACCTGGTAGAGCATCCCACACAAACGAATGCTCCACATGCGGGTTTCACATGCCACCAACTCCACATTCACAGGCAACTTCAGCGCCACAGCCGCTTTCAGATAGCCCTCAATGCAAAGGCTCTAGACGCAAATATTGGTGTGAGAGCTAATTCAATCAAGGAAACACTGCATGTTGGTGAAGGGCATATTGAAGAAGGATCAGCCGAGTGGTTCTTGTGGGAGAACAATTCCATTTGGCTCACTAACTTCACACACCATCAGGCTTCCAAGCAGCTCTCAAGGAAACTCAGTTTTCACACTCTATGCTTAGTGCCCTTTGAGTGCATTATCTAGGAATGAACCTGGTAGAGCATCCCACACAAACGAATGCTCCACATGCGGGTTTCACATGCCACCAACTCCACATTCTCAGGCAACTTCAGCGCCACAGCCGTTTTCAGATAGCCCTCAATGCAAAGGCTCTAGACGCAAATATTGGTGTGAGAGCTAATTCAATCAAGGAAACACTGCATGTTGGTGAAGGGCATATTGAAGAAGGATCAGCCTAGTGGTTCTTGTGGGAGAACAACTCCATTTGGCTCACTAACTTCACACACCATCAGGCATCCAAGCAGCTCTCAAGGAAACTCAGTTTTCACACTCTATGCTTAGTGCCCTTTGAGTGACAAGGACTGAAATGAAGCTTGGTGAGCATCCCACACAAAGGAATGCTCCACATGCGGGTTTCACATGCCACCAACTCCACATTCTCAGGCAACTTCAGTGCCACAGCCATTTTCAGATAGCCCTCAATGCAAAGCCTCTAGATGTAAATATTGGTGTGAGAGCTAATTCAATCAAGGAAACACTGCATGTTGGTGAAGGGCATATTGAAGAAGGATCAACCAAGTGATCCTTGTGCGAGAACAACTCCATTTGGCTCACTAACTTCACACACCATCAGGCTTCCAAGCAGCTCTCAAGGAAACTCAGTTTTCACACTCTATGCTTAGTGCCCTTTCACTGCATTATCTAGGAATGAATCTAGTAGAGCATCCCACACAAACGAATGCTCCACATGCGGGTTTCACATGCCACCAACTCCACATTCACAGGCAACTTCAGCGCCACAGCCGCTTTCAGATAGCCCTCAATGCAAAGGCTCTAGACGCAAATATTGGTGTGAGAGCTAATTCAATCAAGGAAACACTGCATGTTGGTGAAGGGCATATTGAAGAAAGATAACCCGAATGGTTCTTGTGGGAGAACAACTCCATTTGGCTCACTAACTTCACACACCATCAGGCTTCCAAGCAGCTCTCAAGGAAACTCAGTTTTCACACTCTATGCTTAGTGCCCTTTGAGTGCCTAGGACTGAAATGAAGCTTGGTGAGCATCCCACACAAACGAATGCTCCACATGCGGGTTTCACATGCCACCAACTCCACATTCACAGGCAACTTCAGCGCCACAGCCATTTTCAGATAGCCCTCAATGCAAAGGCTCTAGACGCAAATATTGGTGTGAGAGCTAATTCAATCAAGGAAACACTGCATGTTGGTGAAGGGCATATTGAAGAAGGATCAGCCGAGTGGTTCTTGTGGGAGAACAACTCCATTTGGCTCACTAACTTCACACACCATCAGGCTTCCAAGCAGCTCTCAAGGAAACTCAGTTTTCACCCTCTATGCTTAGTGCCCATTGAGTGCATTATCTAGGAATGAACCTGGTAGAGCATCCCACACAAACGAATGCTCCACATGCGGGTTTCACATGCCACCAACTCCACATTCTCAGGAAAATTCAGCGCCACAGCCGTTTTCAGATAGCCCTCAATGCAAAGGCTCTAGACGCAAATATTGGTGTGAGAGCTAATTCAATCAAGGAAACACTGCATGTTGGTGAAGGGCATATTGAAGAAGGATCAGCCGAGCGGTTCTTGTGGGAGAACAACTCCATTTGGCTCACTAACTTCACACACCATCAGGCTTCCAAGCAGCTCTCAAGGAAACTCAGTTTTCACACTCTATGCTTAGTGCCCTTTGAGTGCCTAGGACTGAAATGAAGCTTGGTGAGCATCCCACACAAACGAATGCTCCACATGCGGGTTTCACATGCCACCAACTCCACATTCTCAGGCAACTTCAGCGCCACAGCCGTTTTCAGATAGCCCTCAATGCAAAGGCTCTAGACGCAAATATTGGGTGTGAGAGCTAATTCAATCAAGGAAACACTGCATGTTGGTGAAGGGCATATTGAAGAAGGATCAGCCGAGTGGTTCTTGTGGGAGAACAACTCCATTTGGCTCACTAACTTCACACACCATCAGGCTCCAAGCAGCTCTCAAGGAAACTCAGTTTTCACACTCTACGCTTAGTGCCCTTTGAGTGCCTAGGACTGAAATGAAGCTTGGTGAGCATCCCACACAAACGAATGCTCCACATCCGGAGATCACATGCCACCAACTCCACATTTTCAAGCAACTTCTGCGCCACAGGTTTTTTCAGATAGCCCTCAATGCAAAGGCTCTAGATGTAAATATTGGTGTGAGAGCTAATTCAATCAAGGAAACACTGCATGTTGGTGAAGGGCATATTGAAGAAGGATCAGCCGAGTGGTTCTTGTGGGAGAACAACTCCATTTGGCTCACTAACTTCACACACCATCAGGCTTCCAAGCAGCTCTCAAGGAACCTCAGTTTTCACACTCTATGCTTAGTGCCCTTTGAGTGCCTAGGACTGAAATGAAGCTTGGTGAGCATCCCACACAAACGAATGCTCCACATGCGGGTTTCACATGCCACCAACTCCACATTCACAGGCAACTTCAGCGCCACAGCCGTTTTCAGATAGCCCTCAATGCAAAGGCTCTAGACGCAAATATTGGTGTGAGAGCTAATTCAATCAAGGAAACACTGCATGTTGGTGAAGGGCATATTGAAGAAGGATCAGCCGAGTGGTTCTTGTGGGAGAACAACTCCATTTGGCTCACTAACTTCACACACCATCAGGCTTCCAAGCAGCTCTCAAGGAAACTCAGTTTTCACACTCTACGCTTAGTGCCCTTTGAGTGCATTATCTAGGAATGAACCTGGTAGAGCATCCCACACAAACGAAGGCTCCACATGCGGGTTTCACATGCCACCAACTCCACATTCTCAGGCAACTTCAGCGCCACAGCCGTTTTCAGATAGCCCTCAATGCAAAGGCTCTAGACGCAAATATTGGTGTGAGAGCTAATTCAATCAAGGAAACACTGCATGTTGGTGAAGGGCATATTGAAGAAGGATCAGCCGAGTGGTTCTTGTGGGAGAACAACTCCATTTGGCTCACTAACTTCACACACCATCAGGCTCCAAGCAGCTCTCAAGGAAACTCAGTTTTCACACTCTATGCTTAGTGCCCTTTGAGTGCCTAGGACTGAAATAAAGCTTGGTGAGCATCCCACACAAACGAATGCTCCACATCCGGAGATCACATGCCACCAACTCCACATTTTCAAGCAACTTCTGCGCCACAGGTTTTTTTCAGATAGCCCTCAATGCAAAGGCTCTAGATGTAAATATTGGTGTGAGAGCTAATTCAATCAAGGAAACACTGCATGTTGGTGAAGGGCATATTGAAGAAGGATCAGCCGAGTGGTTCTTGTGGAGAACAACTCCATTTGGCTCACTAACTTCACACACCATCAGGCTTCCAAGCAGCTCTCAAGGAACCTCAGTTTTCACACTCTATGCTTAGTGCCCTTTGAGTGCCTAGGACTGAAATGAAGCTTGGTGAGCATCCCACACAAACGAATGCTCCACATGCGGGTTTCACATGCCACCAACTCCACATTCACAGGCAGCTTCAGCGCCACAGCCGTTTTCAGATAGCCCTCAATGCAAAGGCTCTAGACGCAAATATTGGTGTGAGAGCTAATTCAATCAAGGAAACACTGCATGTTGGTGAAGGGCATATTGAAGAAGGATCAGCCGAGTGGTTCTTGTGGGAGAACAACTCCATTTGGCTCACTAACTTCACACACCATCAGGCTTCCAAGCAGCTCTCAAGGAAACTCAGTTTTCACACTCTACGCTTAGTGCCCTTTGAGTGCATTATCTAGGAATGAACCTGGTAGAGCATCCCACACAAACGAAGGCTCCACATGCGGGTTTCACATGCCACCAACTCCACATTCTCAGGCAACTTCAGCGCCACAGCCGTTTTCAGATAGCCCTCAATGCAAAGGCTCTAGACGCAAATATTGGTGTGAGAGCTAATTCAATCAAGGAAACACTGCATGTTGGTGAAGGGGCATATTGAAGAAGGATCAGCCGAGTGGTTCTTGTGGGAGAACAACTCCATTTGGCTCACTAACTTCACACACCATCAGGCTTCCAAGCAGCTCTCAAGGAAACTCAGTTTTCACACTCTATGCTTAGTGCCCTTTGAGTTCCTAGGACTGAAATGAAGCTTGGTGAGCATCCCACACAAACGAATGCTCCACATGCGGGTTTCACATGCCACCAACTCCACATTCACAGGCAACTTCAGCGCCACAGCCGTTTTCAGATAGCCCTCAATGCAAAGGGCTCTAGACGCAAATATTGGTGTGAGAGCTAATTCAATCAAGGAAACACTGCATGTTGGTGAAGGGCATATTGAAGAAGGATCAGCCGAGTGGTTTTTGTGGGAGAACAACTCCATTTGGCTCACTAACTTCACACACCATCAGGCTTCCAAGCAGCTCTCAAGGAAACTCAGTTTTCACACTCTATGCTTAGTGCCCTTTGAGTGCATTATCTAGGAATGAACCTGGTAGAGCATCCCACACAAACGAATGCTCCACATGCGGGTTTCACATGCCACCAACTCCACATTCTCAGGCAACTTCAGCGCCACAGCCGTTTTCAGATAGCCCTCAATGCAAAGGCTCTAGACGCAAATATTGGTGTGAGAGCTAATTCAATCAAGGAAACACTGCATGTTGGTGAAGGGCATATTGAAGAAGGATCAGCCGAGTGGTTTTTGTGGGAGAGCAACTCCATTTGGCTCACTAACTTCACACACCATCAGGCTTCCAAGCAGCTCTCAAGGAAACTCAGTTTTCACACTCTATGCTTAGTGCCCTTTGAGTGCCTAGGACTGAAATGAAGCTTGGTGAGCATCCCACACAAACGAATGCTCCACATGCGGGTTTCACATGCCACCAACTCCACATTCACAGGCAACTTCAGCGCCACAGCCGTTTTCAGATAGCCCTCAATGCAAAGGCTCTAGACGCAAATATTGGTGTGAGAGCAAATTCAATCAAGGAAACACTGCATGTTGGTGAAGGGCATATTGAAGAAGGATCAGCCGAGTGGTTCTTGTGGGAGAACAACTCCATTTGGCTCACTAACTTCACACACCATCAGGCTTCCAAGCAGCTCTCAAGGAAACTCAGTTTTCACACTCTATGCTTAGTGCACTTTGAGTGCATTATCTAGGAATGAACCTGGTAGAGCATCCCACACAAACGAATGCTCCACATGCGGGTTTCACATGCCACCAACTCCACATTCTCAGGCAACTTCAGCGCCACAGCCGTTTTCAGATAGCCCTCAATGCAAAGGCTCTAGACGCAAATATTGGTGTGAGAGCAAATTCAATCAAGGAAACACTGCATGTTGGTGAAGGGCATATTGAAGAAGGATCAGCCGAGTGGTTCTTGTGGGAGAACAACTCCATTTGGCTCACTAACTTCACACACCATCAGGCTTCCAAGCAGCTCTCAAGGAAACTCAGTTTTCACACTCTATGCTTACTGCCCTTTGAGTGCCAAGGTCTGAAATGAAGCTTGGTGAGCATCCCACACAAACGAATGCTCCACATGCGGGTTTCACATGCCACCAACTCCACATTCACAGGCAACTTCAGCGCCACAGCCGTTTTCAGATAGCCCTCAATGCAAAGGCTCTAGACGCAAATATTGGTGTGAGAGCAAATTCAATCAAGGAAACACTGCATGTTGGTGAAGGGCATATTGAAGAAGGATCAGCCGAGTGGTTCTTGTGGGAGAACAACTCCATTTGGCTCACTAACTTCACACACCATCAGGCTTCCAAGCAGCTCTCAAGGAAACTCAGTTTTCACACTCTATGCTTAGTGCCCTTTGTGTGCCTAGGACTGAAATGAAGCTTGGTGAGCATCCCACACAAACGAATGCTCCACATGCGGGTTTCACATGCCACCAACTCCACATTTTCAAGCAACTTCTGCGCCACAGGCATTTTCAGATAGCCCTCAATGCAAAGGCTCTAGACGCAAATATTGGTGTGAGAGCTAATTCAATCAAGGAAACACTGCATGTTGGTGAAGGGCATATTGAAGAAGGATCAGCCGAGTGGTTCTTGTGGGAGAACAACTCCATTTGGCTCACTAACTTCACACACCATCAGGCTTCCAAGCAGCTCTCAAGGAAACTCAGTTTTCACACTCTATGCTTAGTGCCCTTTGAGTGCCTAGGACTGAAATGAAGCTTGCTGAACATCCCACACAAACGAATGCTCCACATGCGGGTTTCACATGCCACCAACTCCACATTCACAGGCAACTTCAGCGCCACAGCCGTTTTCAGATAGCCCTCAATGCAAAGGCTCTAGACGCAAATATTGGTGTGAGAGCTAATTCAATCAAGGAAACACTGCATGTTGGTGAAGGGCATATTGAAGAAGGATCAGCCGAGTGGTTCTTGTGGGAGAACAACTCCATTTGGCTCACTAACTTCACACACCATCAGCCTTCCAAGCAGCTCTCAAGGAAACTCAGTTTTCACACTCTATGCTTAGTGCCCTTTGAGTTCATTATCTAGGAATGAACCTGGTAGAGCATCCCACACAAACGAATGCTCCACATGCGGGTTTCACATGCCACCAACTCCACATTCACAGGCAACTTCAGCGCCACAGCCGTTTTCAGATAGCCCTCAATGCAAAGGCTCTAGACGCAAATATTGGTGTGAGAGCTAATTCAATCAAGGAAACACTGCATGTTGGTGAAGGGCATATTGAAGAAGGATCAGCCGAGTGGTTCTTTTGGGAGAACAACTCCATTTGGCTCACTAACTTCACACACCATCAGCCTTCCAAGCAGCTCTCAAGGAAACTCAGTTTTCACACTCTATGCTTAGTGCCCTTTGAGTGCCTAGGACTGAAATATGAAGCTTGGTGAGCATCCCACACAAACGAATGCTCCACATGCGGGTTTCACATGCCACCAACTCCACATTCACAGGCAACTTCAGCGCCACAGCCGTTTTCAGATAGCCCTCAATGCAAAGGCTCTAGACGCAAATATTGGTGTGAGAGCTAATTCAATCAAGGAAACACTGCATGTTGGTGAAGGGCATATTGAAGAAGGATCAGCCGAGTGGTTCTTGTGGGAGAACAACTCCATTTGGCTCACTAACTTCACACACCATCAGGCTTCCAAGCAGCTCTCAAGGAAACTCAGTTTTCACACTCTATGCTTAGTGCCCTTTGAGTGCATTATCTAGGAATGAACCTGGTAGAGCATCCCACACAAACGAATGCTCCACATGCGGGTTTCACATGCCACCAACTCCACATTCTCAGGCAACTTCAGCGCCACAGCCGTTTTCAGATAGCCCTCAATGCAAAGGCTCTAGACGCAAATATTGGTGTGAGAGCAAATTCAATCAAGGAAACACTGCATGTTGTTGAAGGGCATATTGAAGAAGGATCAGCCGAGTGGTTCTTGTGGGAGAACAACTCCATTTGGCTCACTAACTTCACACACCATCAGGCTTCCAAGCAGCTCTCAAGGAAACTCAGTTTTCACACTCTATGCTTACTGTCCTTTGAGTGCCAAGGTCTGAAATGAAGCTTGGTGAGCATCCCACACAAACGAATGCTCCACATGCGGGTTTCACATGCCACCAACTCCACATTCACAGGCAACTTCAGCGCCACAGGTGTTTTCAGATAGCCCTCAATGCAAAGGCTCTAGACGCAAATATTGGTGTGAGAGCAAATTCAATCAAGGAAACACTGCATGTTGGTGAAGGGCATATTGAAGAAGGATCACCCGAGTGGTTCTTCTGGGAGAACAACTCCATTTGGCTCACTAACTTCACACACCATCAGGCTTCCAAGCAGCTCTCAAGGAAACTCAGTTTTCACACTCTATGCTTAGTGCCCTTGGTGTGCCTAGGACTGAAATGAAGCTTGGTGAGCATCCCACACAAACGAATGCTCCACATGCGGGTTTCACATGCCACCAACTCCACATTTTCAAGCAACTTCTGCTCCACAGGCATTTTCAGATAGCCCTCAATGCAAAGGCTCTAGACGCAAATATTGGTGTGAGAGCTAATTCAATCAAGGAAACACTGCATGTTGGTGAAGGGCATATTGAAGAAGGATCAGCCGAGTGGTTCTTGTGGGAGAACAACTCCATTTGGCTCACTAACTTCAGACACCATCAGGCTTCCAAGCAGCTCTCAAGGAAACTCAGTTTTCACACTCTATGCTTAGTGCCCTTTGAGTGCCTAGGACTGAAATGAAGCTTGCTGAGCATCCCACACAAACGAATGCTCCACATGCGGGTTTCACATGCCACCAACTCCACATTCTCAGGCAACATCAGCGCCACAGCCGTTTTCAGATAGCCCTCAATGCAAAGGCTCTAGACGCAAATATTGGTGTGAGAGCTAATTCAATCAAGGAAACACTGCATGTTGGTGAAGGGCATATTGAAGAAGGATCAGCCGAGTGGTTCTTGTGGGAGAACAACTCCATTTGGCTCACTAACTTCACACACCATCAGGCTTCCAAGCAGCTCTCAAGGAAACTCAGTTTTCACACTCTATGCTTAGTGCCCTTTGAGTGCCAAGGACTGAAATGAAGCTTGGTGAGCATCCCACACAAACGAATGCTCCACATGCGGGTTTCACATGCCACCAACTCCACATTCACAGGCAACTTCAGCGCCACAGGTGTTTTCAGATAGCCCTCAATGCAAAGGCTCTAGACGCAAATATTGGTGTGAGAGCTAATTCAATCAAGGAAACACTGCATGTTGGTGAAGGGCATATTGAAGAAGGATCAGCCGAGTGGTTCTTGTGGGAGAACAACTCCATTTGGCTCACTAACTTCACACACCATCAGGCTTCCAAGCAGCTCTCAAGGAAACTCAGTTTTCACACTCTATGCTTAGTGCCCTTTGAGTGCCTAGGACTGAAATGAAGCTTGGTGAGCATCCCACACAAACGAATGCTCCACATGCGGGTTTCACATGCCACCAACTCCACATTCACAGGCAACTTCAGCGCCACAGCCATTTTCAGATAGCCCTCAATGCAAAGGCTCTAGACACAAATATTGGTGTGAGAGCTAATTCAATCAAGGAAACACTGCATGTTGGTGAAGGGCATATTGAAGAAGGATCAGCCGAGTGGTTCTTGTGGGAGAACAACTCCATTTGGCTCACTAACTTCACACACCATCAGGCTTCCAAGCAGCTCTCAAGGAAACTCAGTTTTCACACTCTATGCTTAGTGCCCTTTGAGTGCATTATCTAGGAATGAATCTAGTAGAGCATCCCACACAAACGAAGGCTCCACATGCGGGTTTCACATGCCACCAACTCCACATTCACAGGCAAATTCAGCGCCACAGCCGTTTTCAGATAGCCCTCAATGCAAAGGCTCTAGACGCAAATATTGGTGTGAGAGCTAATTCAATCAAGGAAACACTGCATGTTGGTGAAGGGCATACTGAAGAAGGATCAGCCGAGTGGTTTTTGTGGGAGAACAACTCCATTTGGCTCACTAACTTCACACACCATCAGGCTTCCAAGCAGCTCTCAAGGAAACTCAGTTTTCACACTCTATGCTTAGTGCCCTTTGAGGGGCTAGGACTGAAATGAAGCTTGGTGAGCATCCCACACAAACGAATGCTCCACATGCGGGTTTCACATGCCACCAACTCCACATTCACAGGCAACTTCAGTGCCACAGCCGTTTTCAGATAGCCCTCAATGCAAAGGCTCTAGACGCAAATATTGGTGTGAGAGCTAATTCAATCAAGGAAACACTGCATGTTGGTGAAGGGCATATTGAAGAAGGATCAGCCGAGTGGTTCTTGTGGGAGAACAACTCCATTTGGCTCACTAACTTCACACACCATCAGGCTTCCAAGCAGCTCTCAAGGAAACTGTTTTCACACTCTATGCTTAGTGCCCTTTGAGTGGCTAGGACTGAAATGAAGCTTGGTGAGCATCCCACACAAACGAATGCTCCACATGCGGGTTTCACATGCCACCAACTCCACATTCACAGGCAACTTCAGCGCCACAGCCATTTTCAGATAGCCCTCAATGCAAAGGCTCTAGACGCAAATATTGGTGTGAGAGCTAATTCAATCAAGGAAACACTGCATGTTGGTGAAGGGCATATTGAAGAAGAATCAGCCGAGTGGTTCTTGTGGGAGAACAACTCCATTTGGCTCACTAACTTCACACACCATCAGGCTTCCAAGCAGCTCTCAAGGAAACTCAGTTTTCACACTCTATGCTTAGTGCCCTTTGAGTGCATTATCTAGGAATGAACCTGGTAGAGCATCCCACACAAACGAATGCTCCACATGTGGGTTTCACATGCCACCAACTCCACATTCTCAGGAAAATTCAGCGCCACAGCCGTTTTCAGATAGCCCTCAATGCAAAGGCTCTAGACGCAAATATTGGTGTGAGAGCTAATTCAATCAAGGAAACACTGCATGTTGGTGAAGGGCATATTGAAGAAGGATCAGCCGAGCGGTTCTTGTGGGAGAACAACTCCATTTGGCTCACTAACTTCACACACCATCAGGCTTCCAAGCAGCTCTCAAGGAAACTCAGTTTTCACACTCTATGCTTAGTGCCCTTTGAGTGCCTAGGACTGAAATGAAGCTTGGTGAGCATCCCACACAAACGAATGCTCCACATGCGGGTTCCACATGCCACCAACTCCACATTCACAGGAAAATTCAGCGCCACAGCCATTTTCAGATAGCCCTCAATGCAAAGGCTCTAGACGCAAATATTGGTGTGAGAGCTAATTCAATCAAGGAAACACTGCATGTTGGTGAAGGGCATATTGAAGAAGGATCAGCCGAGTGGTTCTTGTGGGAGAACAACTCCATTTGGCTCACTAACTTCACACACCATCAGGCTTCCAAGCAGCTCTCAAGGAAACTGTTTTCACACTCTATGCTTAGTGCCCTTGGAGTGGCTAGGACTGAAATGAATCTTGGTGAGCATCCCACACAAACGAATGCTCCACATGCGGGTTTCACATGCCACCAACTCCACATTCACAGGCAACTTCAGCGCCACAGCCATTTTCAGATAGCCCTCAATGCAAAGGCTCTAGACGCAAATATTGGTGTGAGAGCTAATTCAATCAAGGAAACACTGCATGTTGGTGAAGGGCATATTGAAGAAGAATCAGCCGAGTGGTTCTTGTGGGAGAACAACTCCATTTGGCTCACTAACTTCACACACCATCAGGCTTCCAAGCAGCTCTCAAGGAAACTCAGTTTTCACACTCTATGCTTAGTGCCCTTTGAGTGCATTATCTAGGAATGAACCTGGTAGAGCATCCCACACAAACGAATGCTCCACATGCGGGTTTCACATGCCACAAACTCCACATTCTCAGGCAACTTCAGTGCCACAGCCGTTTGCAGATAGCCCTCAATGCAAAGGCTCTAGACGCAAATATTGGTGTGAGAGCTAATTCAATCAAGGAAACACTGCATGTTGCTGAAGGGCATATTGAAGAAGAATCAGCCGAGTGGTTCTTGTGGGAGAACAACTCCATTTGGCTCACTAACTTCACACACCATCAGGCTTCCAAGCAGCTCTCAAGGAAACTCAGTTTTCACACTCTATGCTTAGTGCCCATTGAGTGCCAAGGACTGAAATGAATCTTGGTGAGCATCCCACACAAACGAATGCTCCACATGCGGGTTTCACATGCCACCAACTCCAAATTCACAGGCAACTTCAGCGCCACAGGTGTTTTCAGATAGCCCTCAATGCAAAGGCTCTAGACGCAAATATTGGTGTGAGAGCTAATTCAATCAAGGAAACACTGCATGTTGGTGAAGGGCATATTGAAGAAGGATCAGCCGAGTGGTTCTTGTGGGAGAACAACTCCATTTGGCTCACTAACTTCACACACCATCAGGCTTCCAAGCAGCTCTCAAGGAAACTCAGTTTTCACACTCTATGCTTAGTGCCCTTTGAGTGAATTATCTAGGAATGAACCTGGTAGAGCATCCCACACAAACGAATGCTCCACATGCGGGTTTCACATGCCACCAACTCCACATTCTCAGGAAAATTCAGCGCCACAGCCGTTTTCAGATAGCCCTCAATGCAAAGGCTCTAGACGCAAATATTGGTGTGAGAGCTAATTCAATCAAGGAAACACTGCATGTTGGTGAAGGGCATATTGAAGAAGGATCAGCCGAGCGGTTCTTGTGGGAGAGCAACTCCATTTGGCTCACTAACTTCACACACCATCAGGCTTCCAAGCAGCTCTCAAGGAAACTCAGTTTTCACACTCTATGCTTAGTGCCCTTTGAGTGCCTAGGACTGAAATGAAGCTTGGTGAGCATCCCACACAAACGAATGCTCCACATGCGGGTTCCACATGCCACCAACTCCACATTCACAGGAAAATTCAGCGCCACAGCCGTTTTCAGATAGCCCTCAATGCAAAGGCTCTAGACGCAAATATTGGTGTGAGAGCTAATTCAATCAAGGAAACACTGCATGTTGGTGAAGGGCATATGGAAGAAGGATCAGCCGAGTGGTTCTTATGGGAGAACAACTCCATTTGGCTCACTAACTTCACACACCATCAGACTTCCAAGCAGCTCTCAAGGAAACTCAGTTTTCACACTCTATGCTTAGTGCCCTTTGAGTGCATTATCTAGGAATGAACCTGGCAGAGCATCCCACACAAACGAATGCTCCACATGCGGGTTTCACATGCCACCAACTCCACATTCACAGGCAACTTCAGCGCCACAGCCATTTTCAGATAGCCCTCAATGCAAAGGCTCTAGATGCAAATATTGGTGTGAGAGCTAATTCAATCAAGGAAACACTGCATGTTGGTGAAGGGCATATTGAAGAAGGATCAGCCGAGTGGTTCTTGTGGGAGAACAACTCCATTTGGCTCACTAACTTCACACACCATCAGGCTTCCAAGCAGCTCTCAAGGAAACTCAGTTTTCACACGCTATGCTTAGTGCCCTTTGAGTATATTATCTAGGAATGAACCTGGTAGAGCATCCCACACAAATGAATGCTCCACATGCGGGTTTCACATGCCACCAACTCCACATTCACAGGCAACTTCAGCGCCACAGCCGCTTTCAGATAGCCCTCAATGCAAAGGCTCTAGACGCAAATATTGGTGTGAGAGCTAATTCAATCAAGGAAACACTGCATGTTGGTGAAGGGCATATTGAAGAAGGATCAGCCGAGTGGTTCTTGTGGGAGAACAACAACTCCATTTGGCTCACTAACTTCACACACCATCAGGCTTCCAAGCAGCTCTCAAGGAAACTCAGTTTTCACACTCTATGCTTAGTGCCCTTTGAGTGTATTATCTAGGAATGAACCTGGTAGAGCATCCCACACAAACGAATGCTCCACATGCGGGTTTCACATGCCACCAACTCCACATTCTCAGGAAACTTCAGTGCCACAGCCATTTTCAGATAGCCCTCAATGCAAAGGCTCTAGACGCAAATATTGGTGTGAGAGCTAATTCAATCAAGGAAACACTGCATGTTGGTGAAGGGCATATTGAAGAAGGATCAGCCGAGTGGTTCTTGTGGGAGAACAACTCCATTTGGCTCACTAACTTCACACACCATCAGGCTTCCAAGCAGCTCTCAAGGAAACTCAGTTTTCACACTCTATGCTTAGTGCCCTTTGAGTGCCTAGGACTGAAATGAATCTTGGTGAGCATCCCACACAAACGAATGCTCCACATGCGGGTTTCACATGCCACCAACTCCACATTCTCAGGCAACTTTAGCGTCACAGCCATTTTCAGATAGCCCTCAATGCAAAGGCTCTAGACGCAAATATTGGTGTGAGAGCTAATTCAATCAAGGAAACACTGCATGTTGGTGAAGGGCATATTGAAGAAGGATCAGCCGAGTGGTTCTTGTGGGAGAACAACTCCATTTGGCTCACTAACTTCACACACCATCAGGCTTCCAAGCAGCTCTCAAGGAAACTCAGTTTTCAGACTCTATGCTTAGTGCCCTTTGAGTGCATTATCTAGGAATGAACCTGCTAGAGCATCCCACACAAACGAATGCTCCACATGCGGGTTTCACATGCCACCAACTCCACATTCTCAGGAAAATTCAGCGCCACAGCCGTTTTCAGATAGCCCTCAATGCAAAGGCTCTAGACGCAAATATTGGTGTGAGAGCTAATTCAATCAAGGAAACACTGCATGTTGGTGAAGGGCATATTGAAGAAGGATCAGCCGAGCGGTTCTTGTGGGAGAACAACTCCATTTGGCTCACTAACTTCACACACCATCAGGCTTCCAAGCAGCTCTCAAGGAAACTCAGTTTTCACACTCTATGCTTAGTGCCCTTTGAGTGCATTATCTAGGAATGAACCTGGTAGAGCATCCCACACAAACGAATGCTCCACATGCGGGTTCCACATGCCACCAACTCCACATTCACAGGAAAATTCAGCGCCACAGCCATTTTCAGATAGCCCTCAATGCAAAGGCTCTAGACGCAAATATTGGTGTGAGAGCTAATTCAATCAAGGAAACACTGCATGTTGGTGAAGGGCATATTGAAGAAGGATCAGCCGAGTGGTTCTTGTGGGAGAACAACTCCATTTGGCTCACTAACTTCACACACCATCAGGCTTCCAAGCAGCTCTCAAGGAAACTCAGTTTTCAGACTCTATGCTTAGTGCCCTTTGAGTGCATTATCTAGGAATGAACCTGGTAGAGCATCCCACACAAACGAATGCTCCACATGCGGGTTCCACATGCCACCAACTCCACATTCTAAGGAAAATTCAGCGCCACAGCCGTTTTCAGATAGCCCTCAATGCAAAGGCTCTAGATGCAAATATTGGTGTGAGAGCTAATTCAATCAAGGAAACACTGCATGTTGGTGAAGGGCATATTGAAGAAGGATCAGCCGAGTGGTTCTTGTGGGAGAACAACTCCATTTGGCTCACTAACTTCACACACCATCAGGCTTCCAAGCAGCTCTCAAGGAAACTCAGTTTTCACACTCTATGCTTAGTGCCCTTTGAGTGCCTAGGACTGAAATGAAGCTTGGTGAGCATCCCACACAAACGAATGCTCCACATGCGGGTTCCACATGCCACCAACTCCACATTCACAGGAAAATTCAGCGCCACAGCCATTTTCAGATAGCCCTCAATGCAAAGGCTCTAGACGCAAATATTGGTGTGAGAGCTAATTCAATCAAGGAAACACTGCATGTTGGTGAAGGGCATAGTGAAGAAGGATCAGCCGAGTGGTTCTTGTGGGAGAACAACTCCATTTGGCTCACTAACTTCACACACCATCAGGCTTCCAAGCAGCTCTCAAGGAAACTGTTTTCACACTCTATGCTTAGTGCCCTTTGAGTGGCTAGGACTGAAATGAATCTTGGTGAGCATCCCACACAAACGAATGCTCCACATGCGGGTTTCACATGCCACCAACTCCAAATTCACAGGCAACTTCAGCGCCACAGGTGTTTTCAGATAGCCCTCAATGCAAAGGCTCTAGACGCAAATATTGGTGTGAGAGCTAATTCAATCAAGGAAACACTGCATGTTGGTGAAGGGCATATTGAGGAAGGATCAGCCGAGTGGTTCTTGTGGGAGAACAACTCCATTTGGCTCACTAACTTCACACACCATCAGGCTTCCAAGCAGCTCTCAAGGAAACTCAGTTTTCACACTCTATGCTTAGTGCCCTTTGAGTGCATTATCTAGGAATGAACCTGGTAGAGCATCCCACACAAACGAATGCTCCACATGCGGGTTTCACATGCCACCAACTCCACATTCTCAGGCAACTTCAGTGCCACAGCCGTTTGCAGATAGCCCTCAATGCAAAGGCTCTAGACGCAAATATTGGTGTGAGAGCTAATTCAATCAAGGAAACACTGCATGTTGGTGAAGGGCATATTGAAGAAGAATCAGCCGAGTGGTTCTTGTGGGAGAACAACTCCATTTGGCTCACTAACTTCACACACCATCAGGCTTCCAAGCAGCTCTCAAGGAAACTCAGTTTTCACACTCTATGCTTAGTGCCCTTTGAGTGCCAAGGACTGAGATGAAGCTTGGTGAGCATCCCACACAAACGAATGCTCCACATGCGGGTTTCACATGCCACCAACTCCAAATTCACAGGCAACTTCAGCGCCACAGGTGTTTTCAGATAGCCCTCAATGCAAAGGCTCTAGACGCAAATATTGGTGTGAGAGCTAATTCAATCAAGGAAACACTGCATGTTGGTGAAGGGCATATTGAAGAAGGATCAGCCGAGTGGTTCTTGTGGGAGAACAACTCCATTTGGCTCACTAACTTCACACACCATCAGGCTTCCAAGCAGCTCTCAAGGAAACTCAGTTTTCACACTCTATGCTTAGTGCCCTTTGAGTGCCAAGGACTGAGATGAAGCTTGGTGAGCATCCCACACAAACGAATGCTCCACATGCGGGTTTCACATGCCACCAACTCCAAATTCACAGGCAACTTCAGCGCCACAGGTGTTTTCAGATAGCCCTCAATGCAAAGGCTCTAGACGCAAATATTGGTGTGAGAGCTAATTCAATCAAGGAAACACTGCATGTTGGTGAAGGGCATATTGAAGAAGGATCAACCAAGTGATCCTTGTGCGAGAACAACTCCATTTGGCTCACTAACTTCACACACCATCAGGCTTCCAAGCAGCTCTCAAGGAAACTCAGTTTTCACACTCTATGCTTAGTGCCCTTTGAGTGCATTATCTAGGAATGAACCTGGTAGAGCATCCCACACAAACGAATGCTCCACATGCGGGTTTCACATGCCACCAACTCCACATTCTCAGGCAACTTCAGTGCCACAGCCATTTTCAGATAGCCCTCAATGCAAAGGCTCTAGACGCAAATATTGGTGTGAGAGCTAATTCAATCAAGGAAACACTGCATGTTGGTGAAGGGCATATTGAAGAAGAATCAGCCGAGTGGTTCTTGTGGGAGAACAACTCCATTTGGCTCACTAACTTCACACACCATCAGGCTTCCAAGCAGCTCTCAAGGAAACTCAGTTTTCACACTCTATGCTTAGTGCCCTTTGAGTGCCTAGGACTGAAATGAATCTTGGTGAGCATCCCACACAAACGAATGCTCCACATGCGGGTTTCACATGCCACCAACTCCACATTCTCAGGCAACTTTAGCGTCACAGCCATTTTCAGATAGCCCTCAATGCAAAGGCTCTAGACGCAAATATTGGTGTGAGAGCTAATTCAATCAAGGAAACATTGCATGTTGGTGAAGGGCATATTGAAGAAGGATCAGCCGAGTGGTTCTTGTGGGAGAACAACTCCATTTGGCTCACTAACTTCACACACCATCAGGCTTCCAAGCAGCTCTCAAGGAAACTCAGTTTTCAGACTCTATGCTTAGTGCCCTTTGAGTGCATTATCTAGGAATGAACCTGGTAGAGCATCCCACACAAACGAATGCTCCACATGCGGGTTTCACATGCCACCAACTCCACATTCTCAGGAAAATTCAGCGCCACAGCCGTTTTCAGATAGCCCTCAATGCAAAGGCTCTAGACGCAAATATTGGTGTGAGAGCTAATTCAATCAAGGAAACACTGCATGTTGGTGAAGGGCATATTGAAGAAGGATCAGCCGAGCGGTTCTTGTGGGAGAACAACTCCATTTGGCTCACTAACTTCACACACCATCAGGCTTCCAAGCAGCTCTCAAGGAAACTCAGTTTTCACACTCTATGCTTAGTGCCCTTTGAGTGCCTAGGACTGAAATGAAGCTTGGTGAGCATCCCACACAAACGAATGCTCCACATGCGGGGTTCCACATGCCACCAACTCCACATTCACAGGAAAATTCAGCGCCACAGCCATTTTCAGATAGCCCTCAATGCAAAGGCTCTAGACGCAAATATTGGTGTGAGAGCTAATTCAATCAAGGGAAACACTGCATGTTGGTGAAGGGCATATTGAAGAAGGATCAGCCGAGTGGTTCTTGTGGGAGAACAACTCCATTTGGCTCACTAACTTCACACACCATCAGGCTTCCAAGCAGCTCTCAAGGAAACTCAGTTTTCACACTCTATGCTTAGTGCCCTTTGAGTGCATTATCTAGGAATGAACCTGGCAGAGCATCCCACACAAACGAATGCTCCACATGCGGGTTTCACATGCCACCAACTCCACATTCACAGGCAACTTCAGCGCCACAGCCATTTTCAGATAGCCCTCAATGCAAAGGCTCTAGACGCAAATATTGGTGTGAGAGCTAATTCAATCAAGGAAACACTGCATGTTGGTGAAGGGCATATTGAAGAAGGATCAGCCGAGTGGTTCTTGTGGGAGAACAACTCCATTTGGCTCACTAACTTCACACACCATCAGGCTTCCAAGCAGCTCTCAAGGAAACTCAGTTTTCACACGCTATGCTTAGTGCCCTTTGAGTATATTATCTAGGAATGAACCTGGTAGAGCATCCCACACAAACGAATGCTCCACATGCGGGTTTCACATGCCACCAACTCCACATTCACAGGCAACTTCAGCGCCACAGCCGCTTTCAGATAGCCCTCAATGCAAAGGCTCTAGACGCAAATATTGGTGTGAGAGCTAATTCAATCAAGGAAACACTGCATGTTGGTGAAGGGCATATTGAAGAAGGATCAGCCGAGTGGTTCTTGTGGGAGAACAATTCCATTTGGCTCACTAACTTCACACACCATCAGGCTTCCAAGCAGCTCTCAAGGAAACTCAGTTTTCACACTCTATGCTTAGTGCCCTTTGAGTGCATTATCTAGGAATGAACCTGGTAGAGCATCCCACACAAACGAATGCTCCACATGCGGGTTTCACATGCCACCAACTCCACATTCTCAGGCAACTTCAGCGCCACAGCCGTTTTCAGATAGCCCTCAATGCAAAGGCTCTAGACGCAAATATTGGTGTGAGAGCTAATTCAATCAAGGAAACACTGCATGTTGGTGAAGGGCATATTGAAGAAGGATCAGCCTAGTGGTTCTTGTGGGAGAACAACTCCATTTGGCTCACTAACTTCACACACCATCAGGCATCCAAGCAGCTCTCAAGGAAACTCAGTTTTCACACTCTATGCTTAGTGCCCTTTGAGTGACAAGGACTGAAATGAAGCTTGGTGAGCATCCCCACACAAAGGAATGCTCCACATGCGGGTTTCACATGCCACCAACTCCACATTCTCAGGCAACTTCAGTGCCACAGCCATTTTCAGATAGCCCTCAATGCAAAGCCTCTAGATGTAAATATTGGTGTGAGAGCTAATTCAATCAAGGAAACACTGCATGTTGGTGAAGGGCATATTGAAGAAGGATCAACCAAGTGATCCTTGTGCGAGAACAACTCCATTTGGCTCACTAACTTCACACACCATCAGGCTTCCAAGCAGCTCTCAAGGAAACTCAGTTTTCACACTCTATGCTTAGTGCCCTTTCACTGCATTATCTAGGAATGAATCTAGTAGAGCATCCCACACAAACGAATGCTCCACATGCGGGTTTCACATGCCACCCAACTCCACATTCACAGGCAACTTCAGCGCCACAGCCGCTTTCAGATAGCCCTCAATGCAAAGGCTCTAGACGCAAATATTGGTGTGAGAGCTAATTCAATCAAGGAAACACTGCATGTTGGTGAAGGGCATATTGAAGAAAGATAACCCGAGTGGTTCTTGTGGGAGAACAACTCCATTTGGCTCACTAACTTCACACACCATCAGGCTTCCAAGCAGCTCTCAAGGAAACTCAGTTTTCACACTCTATGCTTAGTGCCCTTTGAGTGCCTAGGACTGAAATGAAGCTTGGTGAGCATCCCACACAAACGAATGCTCCACATGCGGGTTTCACATGCCACCAACTCCACATTCACAGGCAACTTCAGCGCCACAGCCATTTTCAGATAGCCCTCAATGCAAAGGCTCTAGACGCAAATATTGGTGTGAGAGCTAATTCAATCAAGGAAACACTGCATGTTGGTGAAGGGCATATTGAAGAAGGATCAGCCGAGTGGTTCTTGTGGGAGAACAACTCCATTTGGCTCACTAACTTCACACACCATCAGGCTTCCAAGCAGCTCTCAAGGAAACTCAGTTTTCACCCTCTATGCTTAGTGCCCATTGAGTGCATTATCTAGGAATGAACCTGGTAGAGCATCCCACACAAACGAATGCTCCACATGCGGGTTCCACATGCCACCAACTCCACATTCTCAGGAAAATTCAGCGCCACAGCCGTTTTCAGATAGCCCTCAATGCAAAGGCTCTAGACGCAAATATTGGTGTGAGAGCTAATTCAATCAAGGAAACACTGCATGTTGGTGAAGGGCATATTGAAGAAGGATCAGCCGAGCGGTTCTTGTGGGAGGACAACTCCATTTGGCTCACTAACTTCACACACCATCAGGCTTCCAAGCAGCTCTCAAGGAAACTCAGTTTTCACACTCTATGCTTAGTGCCCTTTGAGTGCCTAGGACTGAAATGAAGCTTGGTGAGCATCCCAGCACAAACGAATGCTCCACATGCGGGTTTCACATGCCACCAACTCCACATTCTCAGGCAACTTCAGCGCCACAGCCGTTTTCAGATAGCCCTCAATGCAAAGGCTCTAGACGCAAATATTGGTGTGAGAGCTAATTCAATCAAGGAAACACTGCATGTTGGTGAAGGGCATATTGAAGAAGGATCAGCCGAGTGGTTCTTGTGGGAGAACAACTCCATTTGGCTCACTAACTTCACACACCATCAGGCATCCAAGCAGCTCTCAAGGAAACTCAGTTTTCACACTCTATGCTTAGTGCCCTTTGAGTGACAAGGACTGAAATGAAGCTTGGTGAGCATCCCACACAAAGGAATGCTCCCACATGCGGGTTTCACATGCCACCAACTCCACATTCTCAGGCAACTTCAGTGCCACAGCCATTTTCAGATAGCCCTCAATGCAAAGCCTCTAGATGTAAATATTGGTGTGAGAGCTAATTCAATCAAGGAAACACTGCATGTTGGTGAAGGGCATATTGAAGAAGGATCAACCAAGTGATCCTTGTGCGAGAACAACTCCATTTGGCTCACTAACTTCACACACCATCAGACTTCCAAGCAGCTCTCAAGGAAACTCAGTTTTCACACTCTATGCTTAGTGCCCTTTGAGTGCCTAGGACTGAAATGAATCTTGGTGAGCATCCCACACAAACGAATGCTCCACATGCGGGTTTCACATGCCACCAACTCCACATTCTCAGGCAACTTTAGCGTCACAGCCATTTTCAGATAGCCCTCAATGCAAAGGCTCTAGACGCAAATATTGGTGTGAGAGCTAATTCAATCAAGGAAACATTGCATGTTGGTGAAGGGCATATTGAAGAAGGATCAGCCGAGTGGTTCTTGTGGGAGAACAACTCCATTTGGCTCACTAACTTCACACACCATCAGGCTTCCAAGCAGCTCTCAAGGAAACTCAGTTTTCAGACTCTATGCTTAGTGCCCTTTGAGTGCATTATCTAGGAATGAACCTGGTAGAGCATCCCACACAAACGAATGCTCCACATGCGGGTTTCACATGCCACCAACTCCACATTCTCAGGAAAATTCAGCGCCACAGCCGTTTTCAGATAGCCCTCAATGCAAAGGCTCTAGACGCAAATATTGGTGTGAGAGCTAATTCAATCAAGGAAACACTGCATGTTGGTGAAGGGCATATTGAAGAAGGATCAGCCGAGCGGTTCTTGTGGGAGAACAACTCCATTTGGCTCACTAACTTCACACACCATCAGGCTTCCAAGCAGCTCTCAAGGAAACTCAGTTTTCACACGCTATGCTTAGTGCCCTTTGAGTATATTATCTAGGAATGAACCTGGTAGAGCATCCCACACAAACGAATGCTCCACATGCGGGTTTCACATGCCACCAACTCCACATTCACAGGCAACTTCAGCGCCACAGCCGCTTTCAGATAGCCCTCAATGCAAAGGCTCTAGACGCAAATATTGGTGTGAGAGCTAATTCAATCAAGGAAACACTGCATGTTGGTGAAGGGCATATTGAAGAAGGATCAGCCGAGTGGTTCTTGTGGGAGAACAATTCCATTTGGCTCACTAACTTCACACACCATCAGGCTTCCAAGCAGCTCTCAAGGAAACTCAGTTTTCACACTCTATGCTTAGTGCCCTTTGAGTGCATTATCTAGGAATGAACCTGGTAGAGCATCCCACACAAACGAATGCTCCACATGCGGGTTTCACATGCCACCAACTCCACATTCTCAGGCAACTTCAGCGCCACAGCCGTTTTCAGATAGCCCTCAATGCAAAGGCTCTAGACGCAAATATTGGTGTGAGAGCTAATTCAATCAAGGAAACACTGCATGTTGGTGAAGGGCATATTGAAGAAGGATCAGCCTAGTGGTTCTTGTGGGAGAACAACTCCATTTGGCTCACTAACTTCACACACCATCAGGCATCCAAGCAGCTCTCAAGGAAACTCAGTTTTCACACTCTATGCTTAGTGCCCTTTGAGTGACAAGGACTGAAATGAAGCTTGGTGAGCATCCCACACAAAGGAATGCTCCACATGCGGGTTTCACATGCCACCAACTCCACATTCTCAGGCAACTTCAGTGCCACAGCCATTTTCAGATAGCCCTCAATGCAAAGCCTCTAGATGTAAATATTGGTGTGAGAGCTAATTCAATCAAGGAAACACTGCATGTTGGTGAAGGGCATATTGAAGAAGGATCAACCAAGTGATCCTTGTGCGAGAACAACTCCATTTGGCTCACTAACTTCACACACCATCAGGCTTCCAAGCAGCTCTCAAGGAAACTCAGTTTTCACACTCTATGCTTAGTGCCCTTTCACTGCATTATCTAGGAATGAATCTAGTAGAGCATCCCACACAAACGAATGCTCCACATGCGGGTTTCACATGCCACCAACTCCACATTCACAGGCAACTTCAGCGCCACAGCCGCTTTCAGATAGCCCTCAATGCAAAGGCTCTAGACGCAAATATTGGTGTGAGAGCTAATTCAATCAAGGAAACACTGCATGTTGGTGAAGGGCATATTGAAGAAAGATAACCCGAGTGGTTCTTGTGGGAGAACAACTCCATTTGGCTCACTAACTTCACACACCATCAGGCTTCCAAGCAGCTCTCAAGGAAACTCAGTTTTCACACTCTATGCTTAGTGCCCTTTGAGTGCCTAGGACTGAAATGAAGCTTGGTGAGCATCCCACACAAACGAATGCTCCACATGCGGGTTTCACATGCCACCAACTCCACATTCACAGGCAACTTCAGCGCCACAGCCATTTTCAGATAGCCCTCAATGCAAAGGCTCTAGACGCAAATATTGGTGTGAGAGCTAATTCAATCAAGGAAACACTGCATGTTGGTGAAGGGCATATTGAAGAAGGATCAGCCGAGTGGTTCTTGTGGGAGAACAACTCCATTTGGCTCACTAACTTCACACACCATCAGGCTTCCAAGCAGCTCTCAAGGAAACTCAGTTTTCACCCTCTATGCTTAGTGCCCATTGAGTGCATTATCTAGGAATGAACCTGGTAGAGCATCCCACACAAACGAATGCTCCACATGCGGGTTTCACATGCCACCAACTCCACATTCTCAGGAAAATTCAGCGCCACAGCCGTTTTCAGATAGCCCTCAATGCAAAGGCTCTAGACGCAAATATTGGTGTGAGAGCTAATTCAATCAAGGAAACACTGCATGTTGGTGAAGGGCATATTGAAGAAGGATCAGCCGAGTGGTTCTTGTGGGAGAACAACTCCATTTGGCTCACTAACTTCACACACCATCAGGCTTCCAAGCAGCTCTCAAGGAAACTCAGTTTTCACACTCTATGCTTAGTGCCCTTTGAGTGCCTAGGACTGAAATGAAGCTTGGTGAGCATCCCACACAAACGAATGCTCCACATGCGGGTTTCACATGCCACCAACTCCACATTCTCAGGCAACTTCAGCGCCACAGCCGTTTTCAGATAGCCCTCAATGCAAAGGCTCTAGACGCAAATATTGGTGTGAGAGCTAATTCAATCAAGGAAACACTGCATGTTGGTGAAGGGCATATTGAAGAAGGATCAGCCGAGTGGTTCTTGTGGGAGAACAACTCCATTTGGCTCACTAACTTCACACACCATCAGGCATCCAAGCAGCTCTCAAGGAAACTCAGTTTTCACACTCTATGCTTAGTGCCCTTTGAGTGACAAGGACTGAAATGAAGCTTGGTGAGCATCCCACACAAAGGAATGCTCCACATGCGGGTTTCACATGCCACCAACTCCACATTCTCAGGCAACTTCAGTGCCACAGCCATTTTCAGATAGCCCTCAATGCAAAGCCTCTAGATGTAATTATTGGTGTGAGAGCTAATTCAATCAAGGAAACACTGCATGTTGGTGAAGGGCATATTGAAGAAGGATCAACCAAGTGATCCTTGTGCGAGAACAACTCCATTTGGCTCACTAACTTCACACACCATCAGGCTTCCAAGCAGCTCTCAAGGAAACTCAGTTTTCACACTCTATGCTTAGTGCCCTTTCACTGCATTATCTAGGAATGAACCTGGTAGAGCATCCCACACAAACGAATGCTCCACATGCGGGTTTCACATGCCACCAACTCCACATTCACAGGCAACTTCAGCGCCACAGCCATTTTCAGATAGCCCTCAATGCAAAGGCTCTAGACGCAAATATTGGTGTGAGAGCTAATTCAATCAAGGAAACACTGCATGTTGGTGAAGGGCATATTGAAGAAGGATCAGCCGAGTGGTTCTTGTGGGAGAACAACTCCATTTGGCTCACTAACTTCACACACCATCAGGCTTCCAAGCAGCTCTCAAGGAAACTCAGTTTTCACCCTCTATGCTTAGTGCCCATTGAGTGCATTATCTAGGAATGAACCTGGTAGAGCATCCCACACAAACGAATGCTCCACATGCGGGTTTCACATGCCACCAACTCCACATTCTCAGGCAACTTCAGCGCCACAGCCGTTTTCAGATAGCCCTCAATGCAAAGGCTCTAGACGCAAATATTGGTGTGAGAGCTAATTCAATCAAGGAAACACTGCATGTTGGTGAAGGGCATATTGAAGAAGGATCAGCCAAGTAGTTCTTGTGGGAGAACAACTCCATTTGGCTCACTAACTTCACACACCATCAGGCTTCCAAGCAGCTCTCAAGGAAACTCAGTTTTCACACTCTATGCTTAGTGCCCTTTGAGTGCCTAGGACTGAAATGAAGCTTGGTGAGCATCCCACACAAACGAATGCTCCACATGCGGGTTTCACATGCCACCAACTCCACATTCACAGGCAACTTCAGCGCCACAGCCATTTTCAGATAGCCCTCAATGCAAAGGCTCTAGACGCAAATATTGGTGTGAGAGCTAATTAAATCAAGAAAACACTGCATGTTGGTGAAGGGCATATTGAAGAAGGATCAGCCAAGTAGTTCTTGTGGAGAACAACTCCATTTGGCTCACTAACTTCACACACCATCAGGCTTCCAAGCAGCTCTCAAGGAAACTCAGTTTTCACACTCTATGCTTAGTGCCCTTTCACTGCATTATCTAGGAATGAATCTAGTAGAGCATCCCACACAAACGAATGCTCCACATGCGGGTTTCACATGCCACCAACTCCACATTTTCAAGCAACTTCTGCGCCACAGCCATTTTCAGATAGCCCTCAATGCAAAGGCTCTAGACGCAAATATTGGTGTGAGAGCTAATTCAATCAAGGAAACACTGCATGTTGGTGAAGGGCATATTGAAGAAGAATCAGCCGAGTGGTTCTTGTGGGAGAACAACTCCATTTGGCTCACTAACTTCACACACCATCAGGCTTCCAAGCAGCTCTCAAGGAAACTCAGTTTTCACACTCTATGCTTAGTGCCCTTTGTGTGCCTTGGATTGAAATTAAGCTTGGTGAGCATCCCACACAAACGAATGCTCCACATGCGGGTTTCACATGCCACCAACTCCACATTCTCAGGCAACTTCAGTGCCACAGCCATTTTCAGATAGCCCTCAATGCAAAGGCTCTAGACGCAAATATTGGTGTGAGAGCTAATTCAATCAAGGAAACACTGCATGTTGGTGAAGGGCATATTGAAGAAGGATCAGCCGAGTGTTTCTTGTGGGAGAACAACTCCATTTGGCTCACTAACTTCACACACCATCAGGCTTCCAAGCAGCTCTCAAGGAAACTCAGTTTTCACACGCTATGCTTAGTGCCCTTTGAGTGCCTAGGACTGAAATGAAGCTTGGTGAGTATCCCACACAAACGAATGCTCCACATGCGGGTTTCACATGCCACCAACTCCACATTCACAGGCAACTTCAGCGCCACAGCCGTTTTCAGATAGCCCTCA
Source organism: Ochotona princeps (assembly GCF_030435755.1). Lineage (NCBI taxonomy): Eukaryota > Metazoa > Chordata > Mammalia > Lagomorpha > Ochotonidae > Ochotona > Ochotona princeps. Next base: position 30,389 of record NW_026698031.1, read on the forward strand.
ATGCAAAGGCTCTAGACGCAAATATTGGTGTGAGAGCTAATTCAATCAAGGAAACACTGCATGTTGGTGAAGGGCATATTGAAGAAAGATAACCCGAGTGGTTCTTGTGGGAAAACAACTCCATTTGGCTCACTAACTTCACACACCATCAGGCTTCCAAGCAGCTCTCAAGGAAACTCAGTTTTCACACTCTATGCTTAGTGCCCTTTGTGTGCCTTGGATTGAAATGAAGCTTGGTGAGCATCCCACACAAACGAATGCTCCATATGCGGGTTCCACATGCCACCAACTCCACATTCACAGGCAACTTCAGCGCCACAGCCATTTTCAGATAGCCCTCAATGCAAAGGCTCTAGATGTAAATATTGGTGTGAGAGCTAATTCAATCAAGGAAACACTGCATGTTGGTGAAGGGCATATTGAAGAAGAATCAGCCGAGTAGTTCTTGTGGGATAACAACTCCATTTGGCTCACTAACTTCACACACCATCAGGCTTCCAAGCAGCTCTCAAGGAAACTCAGTTTTCACACTCTATGCTTAGTGCCCTTTGAGTGCCTAGGACTGAAATGAAGCTTGGTGAGCATCCCACACAAACGAATGCTCCACATGCGGGTTCCACATGCCACCAACTCCACATTCTCAGGCAACTTCAGTGCCACAGCCATTTTCAGATAGCCCTCAATGCAAAGCCTCTAGATGTAAATATTGGTGTGAGAGCTAATTCAATCAAGGAAACACTGCATGTTGGTGAAGGGCATATTGAAGAAGAATCAGCCGAGTAGTTCTTGTGGGAGAACAACTCCATTTGGCTCACTAACTTCACACACCATCAGGCTTCCAAGCAGCTCTCAAGGAAACTCAGTTTTCACACTCTATGCTTAGTGCCCTTTGAGTGCATTATCTAGGAATGAACCTGGCAGAGCATCCCACACAAACGAATGCTCCACATGCGGGTTTCACATGCCACCAACTCCACATTCACAGGCAACTTCAGCGCCACAGCCGCTTTCAGATAGCCCTCAATGCAAAGGCTCTAGACGCAAATATTGGTGTGAGAGCTAATTCAATCAAGGAAACACTGCATGTTGGTGAAGGGCATATTGAAGAAGGATCAGCCGAGTGGTTCTTGTGGGAGAACAACTCCATTTGGCTCACTAACTTCACACACCATCAGGCTTCCAAGCAGCTCTCAAGGAAACTCAGTTTTCACACGCTATGCTTAGTGCCCTTTGAGTATATTATCTAGGAATGAACCTGGTAGAGCATCCCACACAAACGAATGCTCCACATGCGGGTTTCACATGCCACCAACTCCACATTCACAGGCAACTTCAGCGCCACAGCCGCTTTCAGATAGCCCCTCAATGCAAAGGCTCTAGACGCAAATATTGGTGTGAGAGCTAATTCAATCAAGGAAACACTGCATGTTGGTGAAGGGCATATTGAAGAAGGATCAGCCGAGTGGTTCTTGTGGGAGAACAACAACTCCATTTGGCTCACTAACTTCACACACCATCAGGCTTCCAAGCAGCTCTCAAGGAAACTCAGTTTTCACACTCTATGCTTAGTGCCCTTTGAGTGTATTATCTAGGAATGAACCTGGTAGAGCATCCCACACAAACGAATGCTCCACATGCGGGTTTCACATGCCACCAACTCCACATTCTCAGGCAACTTCAGTGCCACAGCCATTTTCAGATAGCCCTCAATGCAAAGGCTCTAGACGCAAATATTGGTGTGAGAGCTAATTCAATCAAGGAAACACTGCATGTTGGTGAAGGGCATATTGAAGAAGGATCAGCCGAGTGGTTCTTGTGGGAGAACAACTCCATTTGGCTCACTAACTTCACACCCATCAGGCTTCCAAGCAGCTCTCAAGGAAACTCAGTTTTCACACTCTATGCTTAGTGCCCTTTGAGTGCCTAGGACTGAAATGAATCTTGGTGAGCATCCCACACAAACGAATGCTCCACATGCGGGTTTCACATGCCACCAACTCCACATTCTCAGGCAACTTTAGCGTCACAGCCATTTTCAGATAGCCCTCAATGCAAAGGCTCTAGACGCAAATATTGGTGTGAGAGCTAATTCAATCAAGGAAACACTGCATGTTGGTGAAGGGCATATTGAAGAAGGATCAGCCGAGTGGTTCTTGTGGGAGAACAACTCCATTTGGCTCACTAACTTCACACACCATCAGGCTTCCAAGCAGCTCTCAAGGAAACTCAGTTTTCAGACTCTATGCTTAGTGCCCTTTGAGTGCATTATCTAGGAATGAACCTGCTAGAGCATCCCACACAAACGAATGCTCCACATGCGGGTTTCACATGCCACCAACTCCACATTCTCAGGCAACTTCAGCGCCACAGCCGTTTTCAGATAGCCCTCAATGCAAAGGCTCTAGACGCAAATATTGGTGTGAGAGCTAATTCAATCAAGGAAACACTGCATGTTGGTGAAGGGCATATTGAAGAAGGATCAGCCGAGCGGTTCTTGTGGGAGAACAACTCCATTTGGCTCACTAACTTCACACACCATCAGGCTTCCAAGCAGCTCTCAAGGAAACTCAGTTTTCACACTCTATGCTTAGTGCCCTTTGAGTGCATTATCTAGGAATGAACCTGGTAGAGCATCCCACACAAACGAATGCTCCACATGCGGGTTCCACATGCCACCAACTCCACATTCACAGGAAAATTCAGCGCCACAGCCATTTTCAGATAGCCCTCAATGCAAAGGCTCTAGACGCAAATATTGGTGTGAGAGCTAATTCAATCAAGGAAACACTGCATGTTGGTGAAGGGCATATTGAAGAAGGATCAGCCGAGTGGTTCTTGTGGGAGAACAACTCCATTTGGCTCACTAACTTCACACACCATCAGGCTTCCAAGCAGCTCTCAAGGAAACTCAGTTTTCAGACTCTATGCTTAGTGCCCTTTGAGTGCATTATCTAGGAATGAACCTGGTAGAGCATCCCACACAAACGAATGCTCCACATGCGGGTTCCACATGCCACCAACTCCACATTCTAAGGAAAATTCAGCGCCACAGCCGTTTTCAGATAGCCCTCAATGCAAAGGCTCTAGATGCAAATATTGGTGTGAGAGCTAATTCAATCAAGGAAACACTGCATGTTGGTGAAGGGCATATTGAAGAAGGATCAGCCGAGCGGTTCTTGTGGGAGAACAACTCCATTTGGCTCACTAACTTCACACACCATCAGGCTTCCAAGCAGCTCTCAAGGAAACTCAGTTTTCACACTCTATGCTTAGTGCCCTTTGAGTGCCTAAGACTGAAATGAAGCTTGGTGAGCATCCCACACAAACGAATGCTCCACATGCGGGTTCCACATGCCACCAACTCCACATTCACAGGAAAATTCAGCGCCACAGCCATTTTCAGATAGCCCTCAATGCAAAGGCTCTAGACGCAAATATTGGTGTGAGAGCTAATTCAATCAAGGAAACACTGCATGTTGGTGAAGGGCATAGTGAAGAAGGATCAGCCGAGTGGTTCTTGTGGGAGAACAACTCCATTTGGCTCACTAACTTCACACACCATCAGGCTTCCAAGCAGCTCTCAAGGAAACTGTTTTCACACTCTATGCTTAGTGCCCTTTGAGTGGCTAGGACTGAAATGAATCTTGCTGAGCATCCCACACAAACGAATGCTCCACATGCGGGTTTCACATGCCACCAACTCCAAATTCACAGGCAACTTCAGCGCCACAGGTGTTTTCAGATAGCCCTCAATGCAAAGGCTCTAGACGCAAATATTGGTGTGAGAGCTAATTCAATCAAGGAAACACTGCATGTTGGTGAAGGGCATATTGAGGAAGGATCAGCCGAGTGGTTCTTGTGGGAGAACAACTCCATTTGGCTCACTAACTTCACACACCATCAGGCTTCCAAGCAGCTCTCAAGGAAACTCAGTTTTCACACTCTATGCTTAGTGCCCTTTGAGTGCATTATCTAGGAATGAACCTGGTAGAGCATCCCACACAAACGAATGCTCCACATGCGGGTTTCACATGCCACCAACTCCACATTCTCAGGCAACTTCAGTGCCACAGCCGTTTGCAGATAGCCCTCAATGCAAAGGCTCTAGACGCAAATATTGGTGTGAGAGCTAATTCAATCAAGGAAACACTGCATGTTGGTGAAGGGCATATTGAAGAAGAATCAGCCGAGTGGTTCTTGTGGGAGAACAACTCCATTTGGCTCACTAACTTCACACACCATCAGGCTTCCAAGCAGCTCTCAAGGAAACTCAGTTTTCACACTCTATGCTTAGTGCCCTTTGAGTGCCAAGGACTGAGATGAAGCTTGGTGAGCATCCCACACAAACGAATGCTCCACATGCGGGTTTCACATGCCACCAACTCCAAATTCACAGGCAACTTCAGCGCCACAGGTGTTTTCAGATAGCCCTCAATGCAAAGGCTCTAGACGCAAATATTGGTGTGAGAGCTAATTCAATCAAGGAAACACTGCATGTTGGTGAAGGGCATATTGAAGAAGGATCAGCCGAGTGGTTCTTGTGGGAGAACAACTCCATTTGGCTCACTAACTTCACACACCATCAGGCTTCCAAGCAGCTCTCAAGGAAACTCAGTTTTCACACTCTATGCTTAGTGCCCTTTGAGTGCCAAGGACTGAGATGAAGCTTGGTGAGCATCCCACACAAACGAATGCTCCACATGCGGGTTTCACATGCCACCAACTCCAAATTCACAGGCAACTTCAGCGCCACAGGTGTTTTCAGATAGCCCTCAATGCAAAGGCTCTAGACGCAAATATTGGTGTGAGAGCTAATTCAATCAAGGAAACACTGCATGTTGGTGAAGGGCATATTGAAGAAGAATCAGCCGAGTAGTTCTTGTGGGAGAACAACTCCATTTGGCTCACTAACTTCACACACCATCAGGCTTCCAAGCAGCTCTCAAGGAAACTCAGTTTTCACACTCTATGCTTAGTGCCCTTTGAGTGCATTATCTAGGAATGAACCTGGCAGAGCATCCCACACAAACGAATGCTCCACATGCGGGTTTCACATGCCACCAACTCCACATTCACAGGCAACTTCAGCGCCACAGCCGCTTTCAGATAGCCCTCAATGCAAAGGCTCTAGACGCAAATATTGGTGTGAGAGCTAATTCAATCAAGGAAACACTGCATGTTGGTGAAGGGCATATTGAAGAAGGATCAGCCGAGTGGTTCTTGTGGGAGAACAACTCCATTTGGCTCACTAACTTCACACACCATCAGGCTTCCAAGCAGCTCTCAAGGAAACTCAGTTTTCACACGCTATGCTTAGTGCCCTTTGAGTATATTATCTAGGAATGAACCTGGTAGAGCATCCCACACAAACGAATGCTCCACATGCGGGTTTCACATGCCACCAACTCCACATTCACAGGCAACTTCAGCGCCACAGCCGCTTTCAGATAGCCCTCAATGCAAAGGCTCTAGACGCAAATATTGGTGTGAGAGCTAATTCAATCAAGGAAACACTGCATGTTGGTGAAGGGCATATTGAAGAAGGATCAGCCGAGTGGTTCTTGTGGGAGAACAACAACTCCATTTGGCTCACTAACTTCACACACCATCAGGCTTCCAAGCAGCTCTCAAGGAAACTCAGTTTTCACACTCTATGCTTAGTGCCCTTTGAGTGTATTATCTAGGAATGAACCTGGTAGAGCATCCCACACAAACGAATGCTCCACATGCGGGTTTCACATGCCACCAACTCCACATTCTCAGGCAACTTCAGTGCCACAGCCATTTTCAGATAGCCCTCAATGCAAAGGCTCTAGACGCAAATATTGGTGTGAGAGCTAATTCAATCAAGGAAACACTGCATGTTGGTGAAGGGCATATTGAAGAAGGATCAGCCGAGTGGTTCTTGTGGGAGAACAACTCCATTTGGCTCACTAACTTCACACACCATCAGGCTTCCAAGCAGCTCTCAAGGAAACTCAGTTTTCACACTCTATGCTTAGTGCCCTTTGAGTGCCTAGGACTGAAATGAATCTTGGTGAGCATCCCACACAAACGAATGCTCCACATGCGGGTTTCACATGCCACCAACTCCACATTCTCAGGCAACTTTAGCGTCACAGCCATTTTCAGATAGCCCTCAATGCAAAGGCTCTAGACGCAAATATTGGTGTGAGAGCTAATTCAATCAAGGAAACACTGCATGTTGGTGAAGGGCATATTGAAGAAGGATCAGCCGAGTGGTTCTTGTGGGAGAACAACTCCATTTGGCTCACTAACTTCACACACCATCAGGCTTCCAAGCAGCTCTCAAGGAAACTCAGTTTTCAGACTCTATGCTTAGTGCCCTTTGAGTGCATTATCTAGGAATGAACCTGCTAGAGCATCCCACACAAACGAATGCTCCACATGCGGGTTTCACATGCCACCAACTCCACATTCTCAGGCAACTTCAGCGCCACAGCCGTTTTCAGATAGCCCTCAATGCAAAGGCTCTAGACGCAAATATTGGTGTGAGAGCTAATTCAATCAAGGAAACACTGCATGTTGGTGAAGGGCATATTGAAGAAGGATCAGCCGAGCGGTTCTTGTGGGAGAACAACTCCATTTGGCTCACTAACTTCACACACCATCAGGCTTCCAAGCAGCTCTCAAGGAAACTCAGTTTTCACACTCTATGCTTAGTGCCCTTTGAGTGCATTATCTAGGAATGAACCTGGTAGAGCATCCCACACAAACGAATGCTCCACATGCGGGTTCCACATGCCACCAACTCCACATTCACAGGAAAATTCAGCGCCACAGCCATTTTCAGATAGCCCTCAATGCAAAGGCTCTAGACGCAAATATTGGTGTGAGAGCTAATTCAATCAAGGAAACACTGCATGTTGGTGAAGGGCATATTGAAGAAGGATCAGCCGAGTGGTTCTTGTGGGAGAACAACTCCATTTGGCTCACTAACTTCACACACCATCAGGCTTCCAAGCAGCTCTCAAGGAAACTCAGTTTTCAGACTCTATGCTTAGTGCCCTTTGAGTGCATTATCTAGGAATGAACCTGGTAGAGCATCCCACACAAACGAATGCTCCACATGCGGGTTCCACATGCCACCAACTCCACATTCTAAGGAAAATTCAGCGCCACAGCCGTTTTCAGATAGCCCTCAATGCAAAGGCTCTAGATGCAAATATTGGTGTGAGAGCTAATTCAATCAAGGAAACACTGCATGTTGGTGAAGGGCATATTGAAGAAGGATCAGCCGAGCGGTTCTTGTGGGAGAACAACTCCATTTGGCTCACTAACTTCACACACCATCAGGCTTCCAAGCAGCTCTCAAGGAAACTCAGTTTTCACACTCTATGCTTAGTGCCCTTTGAGTGCCTAAGACTGAAATGAAGCTTGGTGAGCATCCCACACAAACGAATGCTCCACATGCGGGTTCCACATGCCACCAACTCCACATTCACAGGAAAATTCAGCGCCACAGCCATTTTCAGATAGCCCTCAATGCAAAGGCTCTAGACGCAAATATTGGTGTGAGAGCTAATTCAATCAAGGAAACACTGCATGTTGGTGAAGGGCATAGTGAAGAAGGATCAGCCGAGTGGTTCTTGTGGGAGAACAACTCCATTTGGCTCACTAACTTCACACACCATCAGGCTTCCAAGCAGCTCTCAAGGAAACTGTTTTCACACTCTATGCTTAGTGCCCTTTGAGTGGCTAGGACTGAAATGAATCTTGCTGAGCATCCCACACAAACGAATGCTCCACATGCGGGTTTCACATGCCACCAACTCCAAATTCACAGGCAACTTCAGCGCCACAGGTGTTTTCAGATAGCCCTCAATGCAAAGGCTCTAGACGCAAATATTGGTGTGAGAGCTAATTCAATCAAGGAAACACTGCATGTTGGTGAAGGGCATATTGAGGAAGGATCAGCCGAGTGGTTCTTGTGGGAGAACAACTCCATTTGGCTCACTAACTTCACACACCATCAGGCTTCCAAGCAGCTCTCAAGGAAACTCAGTTTTCACACTCTATGCTTAGTGCCCTTTGAGTGCATTATCTAGGAATGAACCTGGTAGAGCATCCCACACAAACGAATGCTCCACATGCGGGTTTCACATGCCACCAACTCCACATTCTCAGGCAACTTCAGTGCCACAGCCGTTTGCAGATAGCCCTCAATGCAAAGGCTCTAGACGCAAATATTGGTGTGAGAGCTAATTCAATCAAGGAAACACTGCATGTTGGTGAAGGGCATATTGAAGAAGAATCAGCCGAGTGGTTCTTGTGGGAGAACAACTCCATTTGGCTCACTAACTTCACACACCATCAGGCTTCCAAGCAGCTCTCAAGGAAACTCAGTTTTCACACTCTATGCTTAGTGCCCTTTGAGTGCCAAGGACTGAGATGAAGCTTGGTGAGCATCCCACACAAACGAATGCTCCACATGCGGGTTTCACATGCCACCAACTCCAAATTCACAGGCAACTTCAGCGCCACAGGTGTTTTCAGATAGCCCTCAATGCAAAGGCTCTAGACGCAAATATTGGTGTGAGAGCTAATTCAATCAAGGAAACACTGCATGTTGGTGAAGGGCATATTGAAGAAGGATCAGCCGAGTGGTTCTTGTGGGAGAACAACTCCATTTGGCTCACTAACTTCACACACCATCAGGCTTCCAAGCAGCTCTCAAGGAAACTCAGTTTTCACACTCTATGCTTAGTGCCCTTTGAGTGCCAAGGACTGAGATGAAGCTTGGTGAGCATCCCACACAAACGAATGCTCCACATGCGGGTTTCACATGCCACCAACTCCAAATTCACAGGCAACTTCAGCGCCACAGGTGTTTTCAGATAGCCCTCAATGCAAAGGCTCTAGACGCAAATATTGGTGTGAGAGCTAATTCAATCAAGGAAACACTGCATGTTGGTGAAGGGCATATTGAAGAAGGATCAACCAAGTGATCCTTGTGCGAGAACAACTCCATTTGGCTCACTAACTTCACACACCATCAGGCTTCCAAGCAGCTCTCAAGGAAACTCAGTTTTCACACTCTATGCTTAGTGCCCTTTGAGTGCATTATCTAGGAATGAACCTGGTAGAGCATCCCACACAAACGAATGCTCCACATGCGGGTTTCACATGCCACCAACTCCACATTCTCAGGCAACTTCAGTGCCACAGCCATTTTCAGATAGCCCTCAATGCAAAGGCTCTAGACGCAAATATTGGTGTGAGAGCTAATTCAATCAAGGAAACACTGCATGTTGGTGAAGGGCATATTGAAGAAGAATCAGCCGAGTGGTTCTTGTGGGAGAACAACTCCATTTGGCTCACTAACTTCACACACCATCAGGCTTCCAAGCAGCTCTCAAGGAAACTCAGTTTTCACACTCTATGCTTAGTGCCCTTTGAGTGCCTAGGACTGAAATGAAGCTTGGTGAGCATCCCACACAAACGAATGCTCCACATGCGGGTTCCACATGCCACCAACTCCACATTCACAAGAAAATTCAGCGCCACAGCCATTTTCAGATAGCCCTCAATGCAAAGGCTCTAGACGCAAATATTGGTGTGAGAGCTAATTCAATCAAGGAAACACTGCATGTTGGTGAAGGGCATATTGAAGAAGGATCAGCCGAGTGGTTCTTGTGGGAGAACAACTCCATTTGGCTCACTAACTTCACACACCATCAGGCTTCCAAGCAGCTCTCAAGGAAACTCAGTTTTCACACTCTATGCTTAGTGCCCTTTGAGTGCATTATCTAGGAATGAACCTGGCAGAGCATCCCACACAAACGAATGCTCCACATGCGGGTTTCACATGCCACCAACTCCACATTCACAGGCAACTTCAGCGCCACAGCCATTTTCAGATAGCCCTCAATGCAAAGGCTCTAGACGCAAATATTGGTGTGAGAGCTAATTCAATCAAGGAAACACTGCATGTTGGTGAAGGGCATATTGAAGAAGGATCAGCCGAGTGGTTCTTGTGGGAGAACAACTCCATTTGGCTCACTAACTTCACACACCATCAGGCTTCCAAGCAGCTCTCAAGGAAACTCAGTTTTCACACGCTATGCTTAGTGCCCTTTGAGTATATTATCTAGGAATGAACCTGGTAGAGCATCCCACACAAACGAATGCTCCACATGCGGGTTTCACATGCCACCAACTCCACATTCACAGGCAACTTCAGCGCCACAGCCGCTTTCAGATAGCCCTCAATGCAAAGGCTCTAGACGCAAATATTGGTGTGAGAGCTAATTCAATCAAGGAAACACTGCATGTTGGTGAAGGGCATATTGAAGAAGGATCAGCCGAGTGGTTCTTGTGGGAGAACAATTCCATTTGGCTCACTAACTTCACACACCATCAGGCTTCCAAGCAGCTCTCAAGGAAACTCAGTTTTCACACTCTATGCTTAGTGCCCTTTGAGTGCATTATCTAGGAATGAACCTGGTAGAGCATCCCACACAAACGAATGCTCCACATGCGGGTTTCACATGCCACCAACTCCACATTCACAGGCAACTTCAGCGCCACAGCCATTTTCAGATAGCCCTCAATGCAAAGGCTCTAGACGCAAATATTGGTGTGAGAGCTAATTCAATCAAGGAAACACTGCATGTTGGTGAAGGGCATATTGAAGAAGGATCAGCCTAGTGGTTCTTGTGGGAGAACAACTCCATTTGGCTCACTAACTTCACACACCATCAGGCATCCAAGCAGCTCTCAAGGAAACTCAGTTTTCACACTCTATGCTTAGTGCCCTTTGAGTGACAAGGACTGAAATGAAGCTTGGTGAGCATCCCACACAAAGGAATGCTCCACATGCGGGTTTCACATGCCACCAACTCCACATTCTCAGGCAACTTCAGTGCCACAGCCATTTTCAGATAGCCCTCAATGCAAAGCCTCTAGATGTAAATATTGGTGTGAGAGCTAATTCAATCAAGGAAACACTGCATGTTGGTGAAGGGCATATTGAAGAAGGATCAACCAAGTGATCCTTGTGCGAGAACAACTCCATTTGGCTCACTAACTTCACACACCATCAGGCTTCCAAGCAGCTCTCAAGGAAACTCAGTTTTCACACTCTATGCTTAGTGCCCTTTCACTGCATTATCTAGGAATGAATCTAGTAGAGCATCCCACACAAACGAATGCTCCACATGCGGGTTTCACATGCCACCAACTCCACATTCACAGGCAACTTCAGCGCCACAGCCGCTTTCAGATAGCCCTCAATGCAAAGGCTCTAGACGCAAATATTGGTGTGAGAGCTAATTCAATCAAGGAAACACTGCATGTTGGTGAAGGGCATATTGAAGAAAGATAACCCGAGTGGTTCTTGTGGGAGAACAACTCCATTTGGCTCACTAACTTCACACACCATCAGGCTTCCAAGCAGCTCTCAAGGAAACTCAGTTTTCACACTCTATGCTTAGTGCCCTTTGAGTGCCTAGGACTGAAATGAAGCTTGGTGAGCATCCCACACAAACGAATGCTCCACATGCGGGTTTCACATGCCACCAACTCCACATTCACAGGCAACTTCAGCGCCACAGCCATTTTCAGATAGCCCTCAATGCAAAGGCTCTAGACGCAAATATTGGTGTGAGAGCTAATTCAATCAAGGAAACACTGCATGTTGGTGAAGGGCATATTGAAGAAGGATCAGCCGAGTGGTTCTTGTGGGAGAACAACTCCATTTGGCTCACTAACTTCACACACCATCAGGCTTCCAAGCAGCTCTCAAGGAAACTCAGTTTTCACCCTCTATGCTTAGTGCCCATTGAGTGCATTATCTAGGAATGAACCTGGTAGAGCATCCCACACAAACGAATGCTCCACATGCGGGTTCCACATGCCACCAACTCCACATTCTCAGGAAAATTCAGCGCCACAGCCGTTTTCAGATAGCCCTCAATGCAAAGGCTCTAGACGCAAATATTGGTGTGAGAGCTAATTCAATCAAGGAAACACTGCATGTTGGTGAAGGGCATATTGAAGAAGGATCACCCGAGCGGTTCTTGTGGGAGAACAACTCCATTTGGCTCACTAACTTCACACACCATCAGCCTTCCAAGCAGCTCTCAAGGAAACTCAGTTTTCACACTCTATGCTTAGTGCCCTTTGAGTGCCTAGGACTGAAATGAAGCTTGGTGAGCATCCCACACAAACGAATGCTCCACATGCGGGTTTCACATGCCACCAACTCCACATTCTCAGGCAACTTCAGCGCCACAGCCGTTTTCAGATAGCCCTCAATGCAAAGGCTCTAGACGCAAATATTGGTGTGAGAGCTAATTCAATCAAGGAAACACTGCATGTTGGTGAAGGGCATATTGAAGAAGGATCAGCCGAGTGGTTCTTGTGGGAGAACAACTCCATTTGGCTCACTAACTTCACACACCATCAGGCATCCAAGCAGCTCTCAAGGAAACTCAGTTTTCACACTCTATGCTTAGTGCCCTTTGAGTGACAAGGACTGAAATGAAGCTTGGTGAGCATCCCACACAAAGGAATGCTCCACATGCGGGTTTCACATGCCACCAACTCCACATTCTCAGGCAACTTCAGTGCCACAGCCATTTTCAGATAGCCCTCAATGCAAAGCCTCTAGATGTAAATATTGGTGTGAGAGCTAATTCAATCAAGGAAACACTGCATGTTGGTGAAGGGCATATTGAAGAAGGATCAACCAAGTGATCCTTGTGCGAGAACAACTCCATTTGGCTCACTAACTTCACACACCATCAGGCTTCCAAGCAGCTCTCAAGGAAACTCAGTTTTCACACTCTATGCTTAGTGCCCTTTGAGTGCCTAGGACTGAAATGAATCTTGGTGAGCATCCCACACAAACGAATGCTCCACATGCGGGTTTCACATGCCACCAACTCCACATTCTCAGGCAACTTTAGCGTCACAGCCATTTTCAGATAGCCCTCAATGCAAAGGCTCTAGACGCAAATATTGGTGTGAGAGCTAATTCAATCAAGGAAACATTGCATGTTGGTGAAGGGCATATTGAAGAAGGATCAGCCGAGTGGTTCTTGTGGGAGAACAACTCCATTTGGCTCACTAACTTCACACACCATCAGGCTTCCAAGCAGCTCTCAAGGAAACTCAGTTTTCAGACTCTATGCTTAGTGCCCTTTGAGTGCATTATCTAGGAATGAACCTGGTAGAGCATCCCACACAAACGAATGCTCCACATGCGGGTTTCACATGCCACCAACTCCACATTCTCAGGAAAATTCAGCGCCACAGCCGTTTTCAGATAGCCCTCAATGCAAAGGCTCTAGACGCAAATATTGGTGTGAGAGCTAATTCAATCAAGGAAACACTGCATGTTGGTGAAGGGCATATTGAAGAAGGATCAGCCGAGCGGTTCTTGTGGGAGAACAACTCCATTTGGCTCACTAACTTCACACACCATCAGGCTTCCAAGCAGCTCTCAAGGAAACTCAGTTTTCACACTCTATGCTTAGTGCCCTTTGAGTGCCTAGGACTGAAATGAAGCTTGGTGAGCATCCCACACAAACGAATGCTCCACATGCGGGTTCCACATGCCACCAACTCCACATTCACAGGAAAATTCAGCGCCACAGCCATTTTCAGATAGCCCTCAATGCAAAGGCTCTAGACGCAAATATTGGTGTGAGAGCTAATTCAATCAAGGAAACACTGCATGTTGGTGAAGGGCATATTGAAGAAGGATCAGCCGAGTGGTTCTTGTGGGAGAACAACTCCATTTGGCTCACTAACTTCACACACCATCAGGCTTCCAAGCAGCTCTCAAGGAAACTCAGTTTTCACACTCTATGCTTAGTGCCCTTTGAGTGCATTATCTAGGAATGAACCTGGCAGAGCATCCCAAACAAACGAATGCTTCACATGCGGGTTTCACATGCCACCAACTCCACATTCACAGGCAACTTCAGCGCCACAGCCATTTTCAGATAGCCCTCAATGCAAAGGCTCTAGACGCAAATATTGGTGTGAGAGCTAATTCAATCAAGGAAACACTGCATGTTGGTGAAGGGCATATTGAAGAAGGATCAGCCGAGTGGTTCTTGTGGGAGAACAACTCCATTTGGCTCACTAACTTCACACACCATCAGGCTTCCAAGCAGCTCTCAAGGAAACTCAGTTTTCACACGCTATGCTTAGTGCCCTTTGAGTATATTATCTAGGAATGAACCTGGTAGAGCATCCCACACAAACGAATGCTCCACATGCGGGTTTCACATGCCACCAACTCCACATTCACAGGCAACTTCAGCGCCACAGCCGCTTTCAGATAGCCCTCAATGCAAAGGCTCTAGACGCAAATATTGGTGTGAGAGCTAATTCAATCAAGGAAACACTGCATGTTGGTGAAGGGCATATTGAAGAAGGATCAGCCGAGTGGTTCTTGTGGGAGAACAATTCCATTTGGCTCACTAACTTCACACACCATCAGGCTTCCAAGCAGCTCTCAAGGAAACTCAGTTTTCACACTCTATGCTTAGTGCCCTTTGAGTGCATTATCTAGGAATGAACCTGGCAGAGCATCCCACACAAACGAATGCTCCACATGCGGGTTTCACATGCCACCAACTCCACATTCTCAGGCAACTTCAGCGCCACAGCCGTTTTCAGATAGCCCTCAATGCAAAGGCTCTAGACGCAAATATTGGTGTGAGAGCTAATTCAATCAAGGAAACACTGCATGTTGGTGAAGGGCATATTGAAGAAGGATCAGCCTAGTGGTTCTTGTGGGAGAACAACTCCATTTGGCTCACTAACTTCACACACCATCAGGCATCCAAGCAGCTCTCAAGGAAACTCAGTTTTCACACTCTATGCTTAGTGCCCTTTGAGTGACAAGGACTGAAATGAAGCTTGGTGAGCATCCCACACAAAGGAATGCTCCACATGCGGGTTTCACATGCCACCAACTCCACATTCTCAGGCAACTTCAGTGCCACAGCCATTTTCAGATAGCCCTCAATGCAAAGCCTCTAGATGTAAATATTGGTGTGAGAGCTAATTCAATCAAGGAAACACTGCATGTTGGTGAAGGGCATATTGAAGAAGGATCAACCAAGTGATCCTTGTGCGAGAACAACTCCATTTGGCTCACTAACTTCACACACCATCAGGCTTCCAAGCAGCTCTCAAGGAAACTCAGTTTTCACACTCTATGCTTAGTGCCCTTTCACTGCATTATCTAGGAAAGAATCTAGTAGAGCATCCCACACAAACGAATGCTCCACATGCGGGTTTCACATGCCACCAACTCCACATTCACAGGCAACTTCAGCGCCACAGCCGCTTTCAGATAGCCCTCAATGCAAAGGCTCTAGACGCAAATATTGGTGTGAGAGCTAATTCAATCAAGGAAACACTGCATGTTGGTGAAGGGCATATTGAAGAAAGATAACCCGAGTGGTTCTTGTGGGAGAACAACTCCATTTGGCTCACTAACTTCACACACCATCAGGCTTCCAAGCAGCTCTCAAGGAAACTCAGTTTTCACACTCTATGCTTAGTGCCCTTTGAGTGCCTAGGACTGAAATGAAGCTTGGTGAGCATCCCACACAAACGAATGCTCCACATGCGGGTTTCACATGCCACCAACTCCACATTCACAGGCAACTTCAGCGCCACAGCCATTTTCAGATAGCCCTCAATGCAAAGGCTCTAGACGCAAATATTGGTGTGAGAGCTAATTCAATCAAGGAAACACTGCATGTTGGTGAAGGGCATATTGAAGAAGGATCAGCCGAGTGGTTCTTGTGGGAGAACAACTCCATTTGGCTCACTAACTTCACACACCATCAGGCTTCCAAGCAGCTCTCAAGGAAACTCAGTTTTCACCCTCTATGCTTAGTGCCCATTGAGTGCATTATCTAGGAATGAACCTGGTAGAGCATCCCACACAAACGAATGCTCCACATGCGGGTTTCACATGCCACCAACTCCACATTCTCAGGAAAATTCAGCGCCACAGCCGTTTTCAGATAGCCCTCAATGCAAAGGCTCTAGACGCAAATATTGGTGTGAGAGCTAATTCAATCAAGGAAACACTGCATGTTGGTGAAGGGCATATTGAAGAAGGATCAGCCGAGCGGTTCTTGTGGGAGAACAACTCCATTTGGCTCACTAACTTCACACACCATCAGGCTTCCAAGCAGCTCTCAAGGAAACTCAGTTTTCACACTCTATGCTTAGTGCCCTTTGAGTGCCTAGGACTGAAATGAAGCTTGGTGAGCATCCCACACAAACGAATGCTCCACATGCGGGTTTCACATGCCACCAACTCCACATTCTCAGGCAACTTCAGCGCCACAGCCGTTTTCAGATAGCCCTCAATGCAAAGGCTCTAGACGCAAATATTGGTGTGAGAGCTAATTCAATCAAGGAAACACTGCATGTTGGTGAAGGGCATATTGAAGAAGGATCAGCCGAGTGGTTCTTGTGGGAGAACAACTCCATTTGGCTCACTAACTTCACACACCATCAGGCATCCAAGCAGCTCTCAAGGAAACTCAGTTTTCACACTCTATGCTTAGTGCCCTTTGAGTGACAAGGACTGAAATGAAGCTTGGTGAGCATCCCACACAAAGGAATGCTCCACATGCGGGTTTCACATGCCACCAACTCCACATTCTCAGGCAACTTCAGTGCCACAGCCATTTTCAGATAGCCCTCAATGCAAAGCCTCTAGATGTAATTATTGGTGTGAGAGCTAATTCAATCAAGGAAACACTGCATGTTGGTGAAGGGCATATTGAAGAAGGATCAACCAAGTGATCCTTGTGCGAGAACAACTCCATTTGGCTCACTAACTTCACACACCATCAGGCTTCCAAGCAGCTCTCAAGGAAACTCAGTTTTCACACTCTATGCTTAGTGCCCTTTGAGTGCATTATCTAGGAATGAACCTGGTAGAGCATCCCACACAAACGAATGCTCCACATGCGGGTTTCACATGCCACCAACTCCACATTCACAGGCAACTTCAGCGCCACAGCCATTTTCAGATAGCCCTCAATGCAAAGGCTCTAGACGCAAATATTGGTGTGAGAGCTAATTCAATCAAGGAAACACTGCATGTTGGTGAAGGGCATATTGAAGAAGGATCAGCCGAGTGGTTCTTGTGGGAGAACAACTCCATTTGGCTCACTAACTTCACACACCATCAGGCTTCCAAGCAGCTCTCAAGGAAACTCAGTTTTCACCCTCTATGCTTAGTGCCCATTGAGTGCATTATCTAGGAATGAACCTGGTAGAGCATCCCACACAAACGAATGCTCCACATGCGGGTTTCACATGCCACCAACTCCACATTCTCAGGCAACTTCAGCGCCACAGCCGTTTTCAGATAGCCCTCAATGCAAAGGCTCTAGACGCAAATATTGGTGTGAGAGCTAATTAAATCAAGAAAACACTGCATGTTGGTGAAGGGCATATTGAAGAAGGATCAGCCGAGTAGTTCTTGTGGGAGAACAACTCCATTTGGCTCACTAACTTCACACACCATCAGGCTTCCAAGCAGCTCTCAAGGAAACTCAGTTTTCACACTCTATGCTTAGTGCCCTTTCACTGCATTATCTAGGAATGAATCTAGTAGAGCATCCCACACAAACGAATGCTCCACATGCGGGTTTCACATGCCACCAACTCCACATTTTCAAGCAACTTCTGCGCCACAGCCATTTTCAGATAGCCCTCAATGCAAAGGCTCTAGACGCAAATATTGGTGTGAGAGCTAATTCAATCAAGGAAACACTGCATGTTGGTGAAGGGCATATTGAAGAAGAATCAGCCGAGTGGTTCTTGTGGGAGAACAACTCCATTTGGCTCACTAACTTCACACACCATCAGGCTTCCAAGCAGCTCTCAAGGAAACTCAGTTTTCACACTCTATGCTTAGTGCCCTTTGTGTGCCTTGGATTGAAATGAAGCTTGGTGAGCATCCCACACAAACGAATGCTCCACATGCGGGTTTCACATGCCACCAACTCCACATTCTCAGGCAACTTCAGTGCCACAGCCATTTTCAGATAGCCCTCAATGCAAAGGCTCTAGACGCAAATATTGGTGTGAGAGCTAATTCAATCAAGGAAACACTGCATGTTGGTGAAGGGCATATTGAAGAAGGATCAGCCGAGTGTTTCTTGTGGGAGAACAACTCCATTTGGCTCACTAACTTCACACACCATCAGGCTTCCAAGCAGCTCTCAAGGAAACTCAGTTTTCACACTCTATGCTTAGTGCCCTTTGAGTGCCTAGGACTGAAATGAAGCTTGGTGAGCATCCCACACAAACGAATGCTCCACATGCGGGTTTCACATGCCACCAACTCCACATTCTCAGGCAACTTCAGCGCCACAGCCTCTTTCAGATAGCCCTCAATGCAAAGGCTCTAGACGCAAATATTGGTGTGAGAGCTAATTCAATCAAGGAAACACTGCATGTTGGTGAAGGGCATCTTGAAGAAGGATCAACCAAGTGATCCTTGTGCGAGAACAACTCCATTTGGCTCACTAACTTCACACACCATCAGGCTTCCAAGCAGCTCTCAAGGAAACTCAGTTTTCACACTCTATGCTTAGTGCCCTTTCACTGCATTATCTAGGAATGAACCTGGTAGAGCATCCCACACAAACGAATGCTCCACATGCGGGTTTCACATGCCACCAACTCCACATTCTCAGGCAACTTCAGCGCCACAGCCGTTTTCAGATAGCCCTCAATGCAAAGGCTCTAGACGCAAATATTGGTGTGAGAGCTAATTAAATCAAGAAAACACTGCATGTTGGTGAAGGGCATATTGAAGAAGGATCAGCCGAGTAGTTCTTGTGGGAGAACAACTCCATTTGGCTCACTAACTTCACACACCATCAGGCTTCCAAGCAGCTCTCAAGGAAACTCAGTTTTCACACTCTATGCTTAGTGCCCTTTCACTGCATTATCTAGGAATGAATCTAGTAGAGCATCCCACACAAACGAATGCTCCACATGCGGGTTTCACATGCCACCAACTCCACATTTTCAAGCAACTTCTGCGCCACAGCCATTTTCAGATAGCCCTCAATGCAAAGGCTCTAGACGCAAATATTGGTGTGAGAGCTAATTCAATCAAGGAAACACTGCATGTTGGTGAAGGGCATATTGAAGAAGAATCAGCCGAGTGGTTCTTGTGGGAGAACAACTCCATTTGGCTCACTAACTTCACACACCATCAGGCTTCCAAGCAGCTCTCAAGGAAACTCAGTTTTCACACTCTATGCTTAGTGCCCTTTCACTGCATTATCTAGGAATGAATCTAGTAGAGCATCCCACACAAACGAATGCTCCACATGCGGGTTTCACATGCCACCAACTCCACATTTTCAAGCAACTTCTGCGCCACAGCCATTTTCAGATAGCCCTCAATGCAAAGGCTCTAGACGCAAATATTGGTGTGAGAGCTAATTCAATCAAGGAAACACTGCATGTTGGTGAAGGGCATATTGAAGAAGAATCAGCCGAGTGGTTCTTGTGGGAGAACAACTCCATTTGGCTCACTAACTTCACACACCATCAGGCTTCCAAGCAGCTCTCAAGGAAACTCAGTTTTCACACTCTATGCTTAGTGCCCTTTGTGTGCCTTGGATTGAAATGAAGCTTGGTGAGCATCCCACACAAACGAATGCTCCACATGCGGGTTTCACATGCCACCAACTCCACATTCTCAGGCAACTTCAGTGCCACAGCCATTTTCAGATAGCCCTCAATGCAAAGGCTCTAGACGCAAATATTGGTGTGAGAGCTAATTCAATCAAGGAAACACTGCATGTTGGTGAAGGGCATATTGAAGAAGGATCAGCCGAGTGTTTCTTGTGGGAGAACAACTCCATTTGGCTCACTAACTTCACACACCATCAGGCTTCCAAGCAGCTCTCAAGGAAACTCAGTTTTCACACTCTATGCTTAGTGCCCTTTGAGTGCCTAGGACTGAAATGAAGCTTGGTGAGCATCCCACACAAACGAATGCTCCACATGCGGGTTTCACATGCCACCAACTCCACATTCTCAGGCAACTTCAGCGCCACAGCCTCTTTCAGATAGCCCTCAATGCAAAGGCTCTAGACGCAAATATTGGTGTGAGAGCTAATTCAATCAAGGAAACACTGCATGTTGGTGAAGGGCATCTTGAAGAAGGATCAACCAAGTGATCCTTGTGCGAGAACAACTCCATTTGGCTCACTAACTTCACACACCATCAGGCTTCCAAGCAGCTCTCAAGGAAACTCAGTTTTCACACTCTATGCTTAGTGCCCTTTCACTGCAATATCTAGGAATGAATCTAGTAGAGCATCCCACACAAACGAATGCTCCACATGCGGGTTTCACATGCCACCAACTCCACATTCACAGGCAACTTCAGCGCCACAGCCGTTTTCAGATAGCCCTCAATGCAAAGGCTCTAGACGCAAATATTGGTGTGAGAGCTAATTCAATCAAGGAAACACTGCATGTTGGTGAAGGGCATATTGAAGAAAGATAACCCGAGTGGTTCTTGTGGGAAAACAACTCCATTTGGCTCACTAACTTCACACACCATCAGGCTTCCAAGCAGCTCTCAAGGAAACTCAGTTTTCACACTCTATGCTTAGTGCCCTTTGTGTGCCTTGGATTGAAATGAAGCTTGGTGAGCATCCCACACAAACGAATGCTCCATATGCGGGTTCCACATGCCACCAACTCCACATTCACAGGCAACTTCAGCGCCACAGCCATTTTCAGATAGCCCTCAATGCAAAGGCTCTAGATGTAAATATTGGTGTGAGAGCTAATTCAATCAAGGAAACACTGCATGTTGGTGAAGGGCATATTGAAGAAGAATCAGCCGAGTAGTTCTTGTGGGATAACAACTCCATTTGGCTCACTAACTTCACACACCATCAGGCTTCCAAGCAGCTCTCAAGGAAACTCAGTTTTCACACTCTATGCTTAGTGCCCTTTGAGTGCCTAGGACTGAAATGAAGCTTGGTGAGCATCCCACACAAACGAATGCTCCACATGCGGGTTCCACATGCCACCAACTCCACATTCTCAGGCAACTTCAGTGCCACAGCCATTTTCAGATAGCCCTCAATGCAAAGCCTCTAGATGTAAATATTGGTGTGAGAGCTAATTCAATCAAGGAAACACTGCATGTTGGTGAAGGGCATATTGAAGAAGAATCAGCCGAGTAGTTCTTGTGGGAGAACAACTCCATTTGGCTCACTAACTTCACACACCATCAGGCTTCCAAGCAGCTCTCAAGGAAACTCAGTTTTCACACTCTATGCTTAGTGCCCTTTGAGTGCCTAGGACTGAAATGAAGCTTGGTGAGCATCCCACACAAACGAATGCTCCACATGCGGGTTTCACATGCCACCAACTCCGCATTCACAGGCAACTTCAGCGCCACAGCCGCTTTCAGATAGCCCTCAATGCAAAGGCTCTAGACGCAAATATTGGTGTGAGAGCTAATTCAATCAAGGAAACACTGCATGTTGGTGAATGGCATATTGAAGAAGGATCAACCAAGTGATCCTTGTGCGAGAACAACTCCATTTGGCTCACTAACTTCACACACCATCAGGCTTCCAAGCAGCTCTCAAGGAAACTCAGTTTTCACACTCTATGCTTAGTGCCCTTTCACTGCATTATCTAGGAATGAATCTAGTAGAGCATCTCACACAAACGAATGCTCCACATGCGGGTTTCACATGCCACCAACTCCACATTCACAGGCAACTTCAGCGCCACAGCCGTTTTCAGATAGCCCTCAATGCAAAGGCTCTAGACGCAAATATTGGTGTGAGAGCTAATTCAATCAAGGAAACACTGCATGTTGGTGAAGGGCATATTGAAGAAAGATAACCCGAGTGGTTCTTGTGGGAGAACAACTCCATTTGGCTCACTAACTTCACACACCATCAGGCTTCCAAGCAGCTCTCAAGGAAACTCAGTTTTCACACTCTAGGCTTAGTGCCCTTTGTGTGCCTTGGATTGAAATGAAGCTTGGTGAGCATCCCACACAAACGAATGCTCCACATGCGGGTTTCACATGCCACCAACTCCACATTCACAGGCAACTTCAGCGCCACAGCCATTTTCAGATAGCCCTCAATGCAAAGGCTCTAGACGCAAATATTGGTGTGAGAGCTAATTCAATCAAGGAAACACTGCATGTTGGTGAAGGGCATATTGAAGAAGGATCAGCCGAGTGGTTCTTGTGGGAGAACAACTCCATTTGGCTCACTAACTTCACACACCATCAGGCTTCCAAGCAGCTCTCAAGGAAACTCAGTTTTCACACGCTATGCTTAGTGCCCTTTGAGTATATTATCTAGGAATGAACCTGGTAGAGCATCCCACACAAACGAATGCTCCACATGCGGGTTTCACATGCCACCAACTCCACATTCACAGGCAACTTCAGCGCCACAGCCGTTTTCAGATAGCCCTCAATGCAAAGGCTCTAGACGCAAATATTGGTGTGAGAGCTAATTCAATCAAGGAAACACTGCATGTTGGTGAAGGGCATATTGAAGAAGGATCAGCCGAGTGGTTCTTGTGGGAGAACAACTCCATTTGGCTCACTAACTTCACACACCATCAGGCATCCAAGCAGCTCTCAAGGAAACTCAGTTTTCACACTCTATGCTTAGTGCCCTTTGAGTGACAAGGACTGAAATGAAGCTTGGTGAGCATCCCACACAAAGGAATGCTCCACATGCGGGTTTCACATGCCACCAACTCCACATTCACAGGCAACTTCAGCGCCACAGCCGTTTTCAGATAGCCCTCAATGCAAAGGCTCTAGACGCAAATATTGGTGTGAGAGCTAATTCAATCAAGGAAACACTGCATGTTGGTGAAGGGCATATTGAAGAAGGATCAACCAAGTGATCCTTGTGCGAGAACAACTCCATTTGGCTCACTAACTTCACACACCATCAGGCTTCCAAGCAGCTCTCAAGGAAACTCAGTTTTCACACTCTATGCTTAGTGCCCTTTGAGTGCATTATCTAGGAAAGAATCTAGTAGAGCATCCCACACAAACGAATGCTCCACATGCGGGTTTCACATGCCACCAACTCCACATTCACAGGCAACTTCAGCGCCACAGCCGTTTTCAGATAGCCCTCAATGCAAAGGCTCTAGACGCAAATATTGGTGTGAGAGCTAATTCAATCAAGGAAACACTGCATGTTGGTGAAGGGCATATTGAAGAAGGATCAGCCGAGTGGTTCTTGTGGGAGAACAACTCCATTTGGCTCACTAACTTCACACACCATCAGGCTTCCAAGCAGCTCTCAAGGAAACTCAGTTTTGACACTCTATGCTTAGTGCCCTTTGTGTGCCTTGGATTGAAATGAAGCTTGGTGAGCATCCCACACAAACGAATGCTCCACATGCGGGTTCCACATGCCACCAACTCCACATTCTCAGGCAACTTCAGTGCCACAGCCATTTTCAGATAGCCCTCAATGCAAAGCCTCTAGATGTAAATATTGGTGTGAGAGCTAATTCAATCAAGGAAACACTGCATGTTGGTGAAGGGCATATTGAAGAAGGATCAACCAAGTGATCCTTGTGCGAGAACAACTCCATTTGGCTCACTAACTTCACACACCATCAGGCTTCCAAGCAGCTCTCAAGGAAACTCAGTTTTCACACTCTATGCTTAGTGCCCTTTCACTGCATTATCTAGGAATGAATCTAGTAGAGCATCCCACACAAACGAATGCTCCACATGCGGGTTTCACATGCCACCAACTCCACATTCACAGGCAACTTCAGCGCCACAGCCGCTTTCAGATAGCCCTCAATGCAAAGGCTCTAGACGCAAATATTGGTGTGAGAGCTAATTCAATCAAGGAAACACTGCATGTTGGTGAAGGGCATATTGAAGAAAGATAACCCGAGTGGTTCTTGTGGGAGAACAACTCCATTTGGCTCACTAACTTCACACACCATCAGGCTTCCAAGCAGCTCTCAAGGAAACTCAGTTGTCACACTCTATGCTTAGTGCCCTTTGAGTGCCTAGGACTGAAATGAAGCTTGCTGAGCATCCCACACAAACGAATGCTCCACATGCGGGTTTCACATGCCACCAACTCCACATTCACAGGCAACTTCAGCGCCACAGCCATTTTCAGATAGCCCTCAATGCAAAGGCTCTAGACGCAAATATTGGTGTGAGAGCTAATTCAATCAAGGAAACACTGCATGTTGGTGAAGGGCATATTGAAGAAGGATCAGCCGAGTGGTTCTTGTGGGAGAACAACTCCATTTGGCTCACTAACTTCACACACCATCAGGCTTCCAAGCAGCTCTCAAGGAAACTCAGTTTTCACCCTCTATGCTTAGTGCCCATTGAGTGCATTATCTAGGAATGAACCTGGTAGAGCATCCCACACAAACGAATGCTCCACATGCGGGTTTCACATGCCACCAACTCCACATTCACAGGCAACTTCAGCGCCACAGCCGTTTTCAGATAGCCCTCAATGCAAAGGCTCTAGACGCAAATATTGGTGTGAGAGCTAATTCAATCAAGGAAACACTGCATGTTGGTGAAGGGCATATTGAAGAAGGATCAGCCAAGTAGTTCTTGTGGGAGAACAACTCCATTTGGCTCACTAACTTCACACACCATCAGGCTTCCAAGCAGCTCTCAAGGAAACTCAGTTTTCACACTCTATGCTTATTGCCCTTTGAGTGCCTAGGACTGAAATGAAGCTTGGTGAGCATCCCACACAAACGAATGCTCCACATGCGGGTTTCACATGCCACCAACTCCACATTCACAGGCAACTTCAGCGCCACAGCCGTTTTCAGATAGCCCTCAATGCAAAGGCTCTAGACGCAAATATTGGTGTGAGAGCTAATTCAATCAAGGAAACACTGCATGTTGTTGAAGGGCATATTGAAGAAGGATCAGCCGAGTGGTTCTTGTGGGAGAACAACTCCATTTGGCTCACTAACTTCACACACCATCAGGCTTCCAAGCAGCTCTCAAGGAAACTCAGTTTTCACACTCTATGCTTAGTGCCCTTTGTGTGCCTTGGATTGAAATGAAGCTTGGTGAGCATCCCACACAAACGAATGCTCCATATGCGGGTTCCACATGCCACCAACTCCACATTCTCAGGCAACTTCTGTGCCGCAGCCATTTTCAGATAGCCCTCAATGCAAAGCCTCTAGATGTAAATATTGGTGTGAGAGCTAATTCAATCAAGGAAACACTGCATGTTGGTGAAGGGCATATTGAAGAAGAATCAGCCGAGTAGTTCTTGTGGGAGAACAACTCCATTTGGCTCACTAACTTCACACACCATCAGGCTTCCAAGCAGCTCTCAAGGAAACTCAGTTTTCACACTCTATGCTTAGTGCCCTTTGAGTGCCTAGGACTGAAATGAAGCTTGGTGAGCATCCCACACAAACGAATGCTCCACATGCGGGTTTCACATGCCACCAACTCCACATTCACAGGCAACTTCAGCGCCACAGCCGCTTTCAGATAGCCCTCAATGCAAAGGCTCTAGACGCAAATATTGGTGTGAGAGCTAATTCAATCAAGGAAACACTGCATGTTGGTGAAGGGCATATTGAAGAAGGATCAACCAAGTGACCCTTGTGGGAGAACAACTCCATTTGGCTCACTAACTTCACACACCATCAGGCTTCCAAGCAGCTCTCAAGGAAACTCAGTTTTCACACTCTATGCTTAGTGCCCTTTGTGTGCCTTGGATTGAAATTAAGCTTGGTGAGCATCCCACACAAACGAATGCTGCACATGCGGGTTCCACATGCCACCAACTCCACATTCTCAGGCAACTTCAGTGCCACAGCCATTTTCAGATAGCCCTCAATGCAAAGGCTCTAGACGCAAATATTGGTGTGAGAGCTAATTCAATCAAGGAAACACTGCATGTTGGTGAAGGGCATATTGAAGAAGGATCAGCCGAGTGTTTCTTGTGGGAGAACAACTCCATTTGGCTCACTAACTTCACACACCATCAGGCTTCCAAGCAGCTCTCAAGGAAACTCAGTTTTCACACTCTATGCTTAGTGCCCTTTCACTGCATTATCTAGGAATGAATCTTGTAGAGCATCCCACACAAACGAATGCTCCACATGCGGGTTTCACATGCCACCAACTCCACATTCACAGGCAACTTCAGCGCCACAGCCGTTTTCAGATAGCCCTCAATGCAAAGGCTCTAGACGCAAATATTGGTGTGAGAGCTAATTCAATCAAGGAAACACTGCATGTTGGTGAAGGGCATATTGAAGAAAGATAACCCGAGTGGTTCTTGTGGGAAAACAACTCCATTTGGCTCACTAACTTCACACACCATCAGGCTTCCAAGCAGCTCTCAAGGAAACTCAGTTTTCACACTCTATGCTTAGTGCCCTTTGTGTGCCTTGGATTGAAATGAAGCTTGGTGAGCATCCCACACAAACGAATGCTCCATATGCGGGTTCCACATGCCACCAACTCCACATTCACAGGCAACTTCAGCGCCACAGCCATTTTCAGATAGCCCTCAATGCAAAGGATCTAGATGTAAATATTGGTGTGAGAGCTAATTCAATCAAGGAAACACTGCATGTTGGTGAAGGGCATATTGAAGAAGAATCAGCCGAGTAGTTCTTGTGGGAGAACAACTCCCTTTGGCTCACTAACTTCACACACCATCAGGCTTCCAAGCAGCTCTCAAGGAAACTCAGTTTTCACACTCTATGCTTAGTGCCCTTTGAGTGGCTAGGACTGAAATGAAGCTTGGTGAGCATCCCACACAAACGAATGCTCCACATGCGGGTTTCACATGCCACCAACTCCACATTCACAGGCAACTTCAGCGCCACAGCCATTTTCAGATAGCCCTCAATGCAAAGGCTCTAGACGCAAATATTGGTGTGAGAGCTAATTCAATCAAGGAAACACTGCATGTTGGTGAAGGGCATATTGAAGAAGGATCAGCCGAGTGGTTCTTGTGGGAGAACAACTCCATTTGGCTCACTAACTTCACACACCATCAGGCTTCCAAGCAGCTCTCAAGGAAACTCAGTTTTCACACTCTATGCTTAGTGCCCTTTGAGTGCATTATCTAGGAATGAACCTGGTAGAGCATCCCACACAAACGAATGCTCCACATGCGGGTTTCACATGCCACCAACTCCACATTCACAGGCAACTTCAGCGCCACAGCCGTTTTCAGATAGCCCTCAATGCAAAGGCTCTAGACGCAAATATTGGTGTGAGAGCTAATTCAATCAAGGAAACACTGCATGTTGGTGAAGGGCATATTGAAGAAGGATCAGCCGAGTGGTTCTTGTGGGAGAACAACTCCATTTGGCTCACTAACTTCACACACCATCAGGCTTCCAAGCAGCTCTCAAGGAAACTCAGTTTTCACACTCTATGCTTAGTGCCCTTTGAGTGCATTATCTAGGAATGAACCTGGTAGAGCATCCCACACAAACGAATGCTCCACATGCGGGTTTCACATGCCACCAACTCCACATTCACAGGCAACTTCAGCGCCACAGCCGTTTTCAGATAGCCCTCAATGCAAAGGCTCTAGACGCAAATATTGGTGTGAGAGCTAATTCAATCAAGGAAACACTGCATGTTGGTGAAGGGCATATTGAAGAAGGATCAGCCGAGTGGTTCTTGTGGGAGAACAACTCCATTTGGCTCACTAACTTCACACACCATCAGGCTTCCAAGCAGCTCTCAAGGAAACTCAGTTTTCACACTCTATGCTTAGTGCCCTTTGAGTGCATTATCTAGGAATGAACCTGGTAGAGCATCCCACACAAACGAATGCTCCACATGCGGGTTTCACATGCCACCAACTCCACATTCACAGGCAACTTCAGCGCCACAGCCATTTTCAGATAGCCCTCAATGCAAAGGATCTAGACGCAAATATTGGTGTGAGAGCTAATTCAATCAAGGAAACACTGCATGTTGGTGAAGGGCATATTGAAGAAGGATCAGCCGAGTGGTTCTTGTGGGAGAACAACTCCATTTGGCTCACTAACTTCACACACCATCAGGCTCCCAAGCAGCTCTCAAGGAAACTCAGTTTTCACACTCTATGCTTAGTGCCCTTTGAGTGGCTAGGACTGAAATGAATCTTGGTGAGCATCTCACACAAAAGAATGCTCCACATGCGGGTTTCACATGCCACCAACTCCACATTCTCAGGCAACTTCAGTGCCACAGCCATTTTCAGATAGCCCTCAATGCAAAGGCTCTAGACGCAAATATTGGTGTGAGAGCTAATTCAATCAAGGAAACACTGCATGTTGGTGAAGGGCATATTGAAGAAGGATCAGCCGAGTGGTTCTTGTGGGAGAACAACTCCATTTGGCTCACTAACTTCACACACCATCAGGCTTCCAAGCAGCTCTCAAGGAAACTCAGTTTTCACACTCTATGCTTAGTGCCCTTTGAGTGCATTATCTAGGAATGAACCTGGTAGAGCATCCCACACAAACGAAGGCTCCACATGCGGGTTTCACATGCCACCAACTCCACATTCACAGGCAACTTCAGCGCCACAGCCATTTTCAGATAGCCCTCAATGCAAAGGCTCTAAACACAAATATTGGTGTGAGAGCTAATTCAATCAAGGAAACACTGCATGTTGGTGAAGGGCATATTGAAGAAGGATCAGCCGAGTGGTTCTTGTGGGAGAACAACTCCATTTGGCTCACTAACTTCACACACCATCAGGCTTCCAAGCAGCTCTCAAGGAAACTCAGTTTTCACACTCTATGCTTAGTGCCCTTTGTGTGCCTTGGATTGAAATGAAGCTTGGTGAGCATCCCACACAAACGAATGCTCCACATGCGGGTTCCACATGCCACCAACTCCACATTCTCAGGCAACTTTAGTGCCACAGCCATTTTCAGATAGCCCTCAATGCAAAGCCTCTAGATGTAAATATTGGTGTGAGAGCTAATTCAATCAAGGAAACACTGCATGTTGGTGAAGGGCATATTGAAGAAGGATCAACCAAGTGATCCTTGTGCGAGAACAACTCCATTTGGCTCACTAACTTCACACACCATCAGGCTTCCAAGCAGCTCTCAAGGAAACTCAGTTTTCACACTCTATGCTTAGTGCCCTTTCACTGCATTATCTAGGAATGAATCTAGTAGAGCATCCCACACAAACGAATGCTCCACATGCGGGTTTCACATGCCACCAACTCCACATTCACAGGCAACTTCAGCGCCACAGCCGCTTTCAGATAGCCCTCAATGCAAAGGCTCTAGACGCAAATATTGGTGTGAGAGCTAATTCAATCAAGGAAACACTGCATGTTGGTGAAGGGCATATTGAAGAAAGATAACCCGAGTGGTTCTTGTGGGAGAACAACTCCATTTGGCTCACTAACTTCACACACCATCAGGCTTCCAAGCAGCTCTCAAGGAAACTCAGTTTTCACACTCTATGCTTAGTGCCCTTTGAGTGCCTAGGACTGAAATGAAGCTTGGTGAGCATCCCACACAAACGAATGCTCCACATGCGGGTTTCACATGCCACCAACTCCACATTCACAGGCAACTTCAGCGCCACAGCCATTTTCAGATAGCCCTCAATGCAAAGGCTCTAGACGCAAATATTGGTGTGAGAGCTAATTCAATCAAGGAAACACTGCATGTTGGTGAAGGGCATATTGAAGAAGGATCAGCCGAGTGGTTCTTGTGGGAGAACAACTCCATTTGGCTCACTAACTTCACACACCATCAGGCTTCCAAGCAGCTCTCAAGGAAACTCAGTTTTCACCCTCTATGCTTAGTGCCCTTTCACTGCATTATCTAGGAATGAACCTGGTAGAGCATCCCACACAAACGAATGCTCCACATGCGGGTTTCACATGCCACCAACTCCACATTCACAGGCAACTTCAGCGCCACAGCCGTTTTCAGATAGCCCTCAATGCAAAGGCTCTAGACGCAAATATTGGTGTGAGAGCTAATTCAATCAAGGAAACACTGCATGTTGGTGAAGGGCATATTGAAGAAGGATCAGCCAAGTAGTTCTTGTGGGAGAACAACTCCATTTGGCTCACTAACTTCACACCCCATCAGGCTTCCAAGCAGCTCTCAAGGAAACTCAGTTTTCACACTCTATGCTTAGTGCCCTTTGAGTGCCTAGGACTGAAATGAAGCTTGGTGAGCATCCCACACAAACGAATGCTCCACATGCGGGTTTCACATGCCACCAACTCCACATTCACAGGCAACTTCAGCGCCACAGCCGTTTTCAGATAGCCCTCAATGCAAAGGCTCTAGACGCAAATATTGGTGTGAGAGCTAATTCAATCAAGGAAACACTGCATGTTGTTGAAGGGCATATTGAAGAAGGATCAGCCGAGTGGTTCTTGTGGGAGAACAACTCCATTTGGCTCACTAACTTCACACACCATCAGGCTTCCAAGCAGCTCTCAAGGAAACTCAGTTTTCACACTCTATGCTTAGTGCCCTTTGAGTGCCTAGGATTGAAATGAAGCTTGGTGAGCATCCCACACAAACGAATGCTCCACATGCGGGTTTCACATGCCACCAACTCCACATTCACAGGCAACTTCAGCGCCACAGCCATTTTCAGATAGCCCTCAATGCAAAGGCTCTAGACGCAAATATTGGTGTGAGAGCTAATTCAATCAAGGAAACACTGCATGTTGGTGAAGGGCATATTGAAGAAGGATCAGCCGAGTGGTTCTTGTGGGAGAACAACTCCATTTGGCTCACTAACTTCACACACCATCAGGCTTCCAAGCAGCTCTCAAGGAAACTCAGTTTTCACCCTCTATGCTTAGTGCCCTTTCACTGCATTATCTAGGAATGAACCTGGTAGAGCATCCCACACAAACGAATGCTCCACATGCGGGTTTCACATGCCACCAACTCCACATTCACAGGCAACTTCAGCGCCACAGCCGTTTTCAGATAGCCCTCAATGCAAAGGCTCTAGACGCAAATATTGGTGTGAGAGCTAATTAAATCAAGGAAACACTGCATGTTGGTGAAGGGCATATTGAAGAAGGATCAGCCAAGTAGTTCTTGTGGGAGAACAACTCCATTTGGCTCACTAACTTCACACACCATCAGGCTTCCAAGCAGCTCTCAAGGAAACTCAGTTTTCACACTCTATGCTTAGTGCCCTTTGAGTGCCTAGGACTGAAATGAAGCTTGGTGAGCATCCCACACAAACGAATGCTCCACATGCGGGTTTCACATGCCACCAACTCCACATTCACAGGCAACTTCAGCGCCACAGCCGTTTTCAGATAGCCCTCAATGCAAAGGCTCTAGACGCAAATATTGGTGTGAGAGCTAATTCAATCAAGGAAACACTGCATGTTGTTGAAGGGCATATTGAAGAAGGATCAGCCGAGTGGTTCTTGTGGGAGAACAACTCCATTTGGCTCACTAACTTCACACACCATCAGGCTTCCAAGCAGCTCTCAAGGAAACTCAGTTTTCACACTCTATGCTTAGTGCCCTTTGAGTGCCTAGGACTGAAATGAAGCTTGGTGAGCATCCCACACAAACGAATGCTCCACATGCGGGTTTCACATGCCACCAACTCCACATTCACAGGCAACTTCAGCGCCACAGCCATTTTCAGATAGCCCTCAATGCAAAGGCTCTAGACGCAAATATTGGTGTGAGAGCTAATTCAATCAAGGAAACACTGCATGTTGGTGAAGGGCATATTGAAGAAGGATCAGCCGAGTGGTTCTTGTGGGAGAACAACTCCATTTGGCTCACTAACTACACACACCATCAGGCTTCCAAGCAGCTCTCAAGGAAACTCAGTTTCACCCTCTATGCTTAGTGCCCTTTCACTGCATTATCTAGGAATGAACCTGGTAGAGCATCCCACACAAACTAATGCTCCACATGCGGGTTTCACATGCCACCAACTCCACATTCACAGGCAACTTCAGCGCCACAGCCGTTTTCAGATAGCCCTCAATGCAAAGGCTCTAGACGCAAATATTGGTGTGAGAGCTAATTAAATCAAGGAAACACTGCATGTTGGTGAAGGGCATATTGAAGAAGGATCAGCCAAGTAGTTCTTGTGGGAGAACAACTCCATTTGGCTCACTAACTTCACACACCATCAGGCTTCCAAGCAGCTCTCAAGGAAACTCAGTTTTCACACTCTATGCTTAGTGCCCTTTGAGTGCCAAGGACTGAAATGAAGCTTGGTGAGCATCCCACACAAACGAATGCTCCACATGCGGGTTTCACATGCCACCAACTCCACATTCACAGGCAACTTCAGCGCCACAGCCGCTTTCAGATAGCCCTCAATGCAAAGGCTCTAGACGCAAATATTGGTGTGAGAGCTAATTCAATCAAGGAAACACTGCATGTTGGTGAAGGGCATATTGAAGAAAGATAACCCGAGTGGTTCTTGTGGGAGAACAACTCCATTTGGCTCACTAACTTCACACACCATCAGGCTTCCAAGCAGCTCTC
Organism: Ochotona princeps; assembly: GCF_030435755.1. Classification (NCBI taxonomy): domain Eukaryota; kingdom Metazoa; phylum Chordata; class Mammalia; order Lagomorpha; family Ochotonidae; genus Ochotona; species Ochotona princeps. Next base: position 62,954 of record NW_026698031.1, read on the forward strand.
AAGGAAACTCAGTTTTCACACTCTATGCTTAGTGCCCTTTGAGTGCCTAGGATTGAAATGAAGCTTGGTGAGCATCCCACACAAACGAATGCTCTACATGCGGGTTTCACATGCCACCAACTCCACATTCACAGGCAACTTCAGCGCCACAGCCATTTTCAGATAGCCCTCAATGCAAAGGCTCTAGACGCAAATATTGGTGTGAGAGCTAATTCAATCAAGGAAACACTGCATGTTGGTGAAGGGCATATTGAAGAAGGATCAGCCGAGTGGTTCTTGTGGGAGAACAACTCCATTTGGCTCACTAACTTCACACACCATCAGGCTTCCAAGCAGCTCTCAAGGAAACTCAGTTTTCACCCTCTATGCTTAGTGCCCTTTCACTGCATTATCTAGGAATGAACCTGGTAGAGCATCCCACACAAACGAATGCTCCACATGCGGGTTTCACATGCCACCAACTCCACATTCACAGGCAACTTCAGCGCCACAGCCGTTTTCAGATAGCCCTCAATGCAAAGGCTCTAGACGCAAATATTGGTGTGAGAGCTAATTCAATCAAGGAAACACTGCATGTTGGTGAAGGGCATATTGAAGAAGGATCAGCCAAGTAGTTCTTGTGGGAGAACAACTCCATTTGGCTCACTAACTTCACACCCCATCAGGCTTCCAAGCAGCTCTCAAGGAAACTCAGTTTTCACACTCTATGCTTAGTGCCCTTTGAGTGCCTAGGACTGAAATGAAGCTTGGTGAGCATCCCACACAAACGAATGCTCCACATGCGGGTTTCACATGCCACCAACTCCACATTCACAGGCAACTTCAGCGCCACAGCCGTTTTCAGATAGCCCTCAATGCAAAGGCTCTAGACGCAAATATTGGTGTGAGAGCTAATTCAATCAAGGAAACACTGCATGTTGTTGAAGGGCATATTGAAGAAGGATCAGCCGAGTGGTTCTTGTGGGAGAACAACTCCATTTGGCTCACTAACTTCACACACCATCAGGCTTCCAAGCAGCTCTCAAGGAAACTCAGTTTTCACACTCTATGCTTAGTGCCCTTTGTGTGCCTTGGATTGAAATGAAGCTTGGTGAGCATCCCACACAAACGAATGCTCCATATGCGGGTTCCACATGCCACCAACTCCACATTCTCAGGCAACTTCAGTGCCGCAGCCATTTTCAGATAGCCCTCAATGCAAAGCCTCTAGATGTAAATATTGGTGTGAGAGCTAATTCAATCAAGGAAACACTGCATGTTGGTGAAGGGCATATTGAAGAAGAATCAGCCGAGTAGTTCTTGTGGGAGAACAACTCCATTTGGCTCACTAACTTCACACACCATCAGGCTTCCAAGCAGCTCTCAAGGAAACTCAGTTTTCACACTCTATGCTTAGTGCCCTTTGAGTGCCTAGGACTGAAATGAAGCTTGGTGAGCATCCCACACAAACGAATGCTCCACATGCGGGTTTCACATGCCACCAACTCCACATTCACAGGCAACTTCAGCGCCACAGCCGCTTTCAGATAGCCCTCAATGCAAAGGCTCTAGACGCAAATATTGGTGTGAGAGCTAATTCAATCAAGGAAACACTGCATGTTGGTGAAGGGCATATTGAAGAAGGATCAACCAAGTGACCCTTTTGCGAGAACAACTCCATTTGGCTCACTAACTTCACACACCATCAGGCTTCCAAGCAGCTCTCAAGGAAACTCAGTTTTCACACTCTATGCTTAGTGCCCTTTCACTGCATTATCTAGGAATGAATCTAGTAGAGCATCCCACACAAACGAATGCTCCACATGCGGGTTTCACATGCCACCAACTCCACATTTTCAAGCAACTTCTGCGCCACAGCCATTTTCAGATAGCCCTAAATGCAAAGGCTCTAGACGCAAATATTGGTGTGAGAGCTAATTCAATCAAGGAAACACTGCATGTTGGTGAAGGGCATATTGAAGAAGGATCAGCCGAGTGTTTCTTGTGGGAGAACAACTCCATTTGGCTCACTAACTTCACACACCATCAGGCTTCCAAGCAGCTCTCAAGGAAACTCAGTTTTCACACTCTATGCTTAGTGCCCTTTCACTGCATTATCTAGGAATGAATCTAGTAGAGCATCCCACACAAACGAATGCTCCACATGCGGGTTTCACATGCCACCAACTCCACATTCACAGGCAACTTCAGCGCCACAGCCGTTTTCAGATAGCCCTCAATGCAAAGGCTCTAGACGCAAATATTGGTGTGAGAGCTAATTCAATCAAGGAAACACTGCATGTTGGTGAAGGGCATATTGAAGAAAGATAACCCGAGTGGTTCTTGTGGGAAAACAACTCCATTTGGCTCACTAACTTCACACACCATCAGGCTTCCAAGCAGCTCTCAAGGAAACTCAGTTTTCACACTCTATGCTTAGTGCCCTTTGTGTGCCTTGGATTGAAATGAAGCTTGGTGAGCATCCCACACAAACGAATGCTCCATATGCGGGTTCCACATGCCACCAACTCCACATTCACAGGCAACTTCAGCGCCACAGCCATTTTCAGATAGCCCTCAATGCAAAGGATCTAGATGTAAATATTGGTGTGAGAGCTAATTCAATCAAGGAAACACTGCATGTTGGTGAAGGGCATATTGAAGAAGAATCAGCCGAGTAGTTCTTGTGGGAGAACAACTCCATTTGGCTCACTAACTTCACACACCATCAGGCTTCCAAGCAGCTCTCAAGGAAACTCAGTTTTCACACTCTATGCTTAGTGCCCTTTGAGTGGCTAGGACTGAAATGAAGCTTGGTGAGCATCCCACACAAACGAATGCTCCACATGCGGGTTTCACATGCCACCAACTCCACATTCACAGGCAACTTCAGCGCCACAGCCATTTTCAGATAGCCCTCAATGCAAAGGCTCTAGACGCAAATATTGGTGTGAGAGCTAATTCAATCAAGGAAACACTGCATGTTGGTGAAGGGCATATTGAAGAAGGATCAGCCGAGTGGTTCTTGTGGGAGAACAACTCCATTTGGCTCACTAACTTCACACACCATCAGGCTTCCAAGCAGCTCTCAAGGAAACTCAGTTTTCACACTCTATGCTTAGTGCCCTTTGAGTGCATTATCTAGGAATGAACCTGGTAGAGCATCCCACACAAACGAATGCTCCACATGCGGGTTTCACATGCCACCAACTCCACATTCACAGGCAACTTCAGCGCCACAGCCGTTTTCAGATAGCCCTCAATGCAAAGGCTCTAGACGCAAATATTGGTGTGAGAGCTAATTCAATCAAGGAAACACTGCATGTTGGTGAAGGGCATATTGAAGAAGGATCAGCCGAGTGGTTCTTGTGGGAGAACAACTCCATTTGGCTCACTAACTTCACACACCATCAGGCTCCCAAGCAGCTCTCAAGGAAACTCAGTTTTCACACTCTATGCTTAGTGCCCTTTGAGTGGCTAGGACTGAAATGAATCTTGGTGAGCATCTCACACAAAAGAATGCTCCACATGCGGGTTTCACATGCCACCAACTCCACATTCTCAGGCAACTTCAGTGCCACAGCCGTTTTCAGATAGCCCTCAATGCAAAGGCTCTAGACGCAAATATTGGTGTGAGAGCTAATTCAATCAAGGAAACACTGCATGTTGGTGAAGGGCATATTGAAGAAGGATCAGCCGAGTGGTTCTTGTGGGAGAACAACTCCATTTGGCTCACTAACTTCACACACCATCAGGCTTCCAAGCAGCTCTCAAGGAAACTCAGTTTTCACACTCTATGCTTAGTGCCCTTTGAGTGCATTATCTAGGAATGAACCTGGTAGAGCATCCCACACAAACGAAGGCTCCACATGCGGGTTTCACATGCCACCAACTCCACATTCACAGGCAACTTCAGCGCCACAGCCATTTTCAGATAGCCCTCAATGCAAAGGCTCTAAACACAAATATTGGTGTGAGAGCTAATTCAATCAAGGAAACACTGCATGTTGGTGAAGGGCATATTGAAGAAGGATCAGCCGAGTGGTTCTTGTGGGAGAACAACTCCATTTGGCTCACTAACTTCACACACCATCAGGCTTCCAAGCAGCTCTCAAGGAAACTCAGTTTTCACACTCTATGCTTAGTGCCCTTTGAGTATATTATCTAGGAATGAACCTGGTAGAGCATCCCACACAAACGAATGCTCCACATGCGGGTTTCACATGCCACCAACTCCACATTCTCAGGCAACTTCAGTGCCACAGCCATTTTCAGATAGCCCTCAATGCAAAGCCTCTAGATGTAAATATTGGTGTGAGAGCTAATTCAATCAAGGAAACACTGCATGTTGGTGAAGGGCATATTGAAGAAGAATCAGCCGAGTAGTTCTTGTGGGAGAACAACTCCATTTGGCTCACTAACTTCACACACCATCAGGCTTCCAAGCAGCTCTCAAGGAAACTCAGTTTTCACACTCTATGCTTAGTGCCCTTTGAGTGCCTAGGACTGAAATGAAGCTTGGTGAGCATCCCACACAAACGAATGCTCCACATGCGGGTTTCACATGCCACCAACTCCACATTCACAGGCAACTTCAGCGCCACAGCCGCTTTCAGATAGCCCTCAATGCAAAGGCTCTAGACGCAAATATTGGTGTGAGAGCTAATTCAATCAAGGAAACACTGCATGTTGGTGAAGGGCATATTGAAGAAGGATCAACCAAGTGATCCTTGTGCGAGAACAACTCCATTTGGCTCACTAACTTCACACACCATCAGGCTTCCAAGCAGCTCTCAAGGAAACTCAGTTTTCACACTCTATGCTTAGTGCCCTTTCACTGCATTATCTAGGAATGAATCTGGTAGAGCATCCCACACAAACGAATGCTCCACATGCGGGTTTCACATGCCACCAACTCCACATTCACAGGCAACTTCAGCGCCACAGCCATTTTCAGATAGCCCTCAATGCAAAGGCTCTAGACGCAAATATTGGTGTGAGAGCTAATTCAATCAAGGAAACACTGCATGTTGGTGAAGGGCATATTGAAGAAAGATAACCCGAGTGGTTCTTGTGGGAGAACAACTCCATTTGGCTCACTAACTTCACACACCATCAGGCTTCCAAGCAGCTCTCAAGGAAACTCAGTTTTCACACTCTATGCTTAGTGCCCTTTGTGTGCCTTGGATTGAAATGAAGCTTGGTGAGCGTCCCACACAAACGAATGCTCCACATGCGGGTTTCACATGCCACCAACTCCACATTCACAGGCAACTTCAGCGCCACAGCCGTTTTCAGATAGCCCTCAATGCAAAGGCTCTAGACGCAAATATTGGTGTGAGAGCTAATTCAATCAAGGAAACACTGCATGTTGGTGAAGGGCATATTGAAGAAGGATCAGCCGAGTGGTTCTTGTGGGAGAACAACTCCATTTGGCTCACTAACTTCACACACCATCAGGCTTCCAAGCAGCTCTCAAGGAAACTCAGTTTTCACACTCTATGCTTAGTGCCCTTTGAGTGCATTATCTAGGAATGAACCTGGTAGAGCATCCCACACAAACGAATGCTCCACATGCGGGTTTCACATGCCACCAACTCCACATTCTCAGGCAACTTCAGTGCCACAGCCATTTTCAGATAGCCCTCAATGCAAAGCCTCTAGATGTAAATATTGGTGTGAGAGCTAATTCAATCAAGGAAACACTGCATGTTGGTGAAGGGCATATTGAAGAAGAATCAGCCGAGTAGTTCTTGTGGGAGAACAACTCCATTTGGCTCACTAACTTCACACACCATCAGGCTTCCAAGCAGCTCTCAAGGAAACTCAGTTTTCACACTCTATGCTTAGTGCCCTTTGAGTGCCTAGGACTGAAATGAAGCTTGGTGAGCATCCCACACAAACGAATGCTCCACATGCGGGTTTCACATGCCACCAACTCCACATTCACAGGCAACTTCAGCGCCACAGCCGCTTTCAGATAGCCCTCAATGCAAAGGCTCTAGACGCAAATATTGGTGTGAGAGCTAATTCAATCAAGGAAACACTGCATGTTGGTGAAGGGCATATTGAAGAAGGATCAACCAAGTGATCCTTGTGCGAGAACAACTCCATTTGGCTCACTAACTTCACACACCATCAGGCTTCCAAGCAGCTCTCAAGGAAACTCAGTTTTCACACTCTATGCTTAGTGCCCTTTCACTGCATTATCTAGGAATGAATCTGGTAGAGCATCCCACACAAACGAATGCTCCACATGCGGGTTTCACATGCCACCAACTCCACATTCACAGGCAACTTCAGCGCCACAGCCATTTTCAGATAGCCCTCAATGCAAAGGCTCTAGACGCAAATATTGGTGTGAGAGCTAATTCAATCAAGGAAACACTGCATGTTGGTGAAGGGCATATTGAAGAAAGATAACCCGAGTGGTTCTTGTGGGAGGACAACTCCATTTGGCTCACTAACTTCACACACCATCAGGCTTCCAAGCAGCTCTCAAGGAAACTCAGTTTTCACACTCTATGCTTAGTGCCCTTTGTGTGCCTTGGATTGAAATGAAGCTTGGTGAGCGTCCCACACAAACGAATGCTCCACATGCGGGTTTCACATGCCACCAACTCCACATTCACAGGCAACTTCAGCGCCACAGCCGTTTTCAGATAGCCCTCAATGCAAAGGCTCTAGACGCAAATATTGGTGTGAGAGCTAATTCAATCAAGGAAACACTGCATGTTGGTGAAGGGCATATTGAAGAAGGATCAGCCGAGTGGTTCTTGTGGGAGAACAACTCCATTTGGCTCACTAACTTCACACACCATCAGGCTTCCAAGCAGCTCTCAAGGAAACTCAGTTTTCACACTCTATGCTTAGTGCCCTTTGAGTGCATTATCTAGGAATGAACCTGGTAGAGCATCCCACACAAACGAATGCTCCACATGCGGGTTTCACATGCCACCAACTCCACATTCACAGGCAACTTCAGCGCCACAGCCGTTTTCAGATAGCCCTCAATGCAAAGGCTCTAGACGCAAATATTGGTGTGAGAGCTAATTCAATCAAGGAAACAATGCATGTTGGTGAAGGGCATATTGAAGAAGGATCAGCCGAGTGGTTCTTGTGGGAGAACAACTCCATTTGGCTCACTAACTTCACACACCATCAGGCTTCCAAGCAGCTCTCAAGGAAACTCAGTTTTCACACTCTATGCTTAGTGCCCTTTGAGTGCATTATCTAGGAATGAACCTGGTAGAGCATCCCACACAAACGAATGCTCCACATGCGGGTTTCACATGCCACCAACTCCACATTCACAGGCAACTTCAGCGCCACAGCCATTTTCAGATAGCCCTCAATGCAAAGGATCTAGACGCAAATATTGGTGTGAGAGCTAATTCAATCAAGGAAACACTGCATGTTGGTGAAGGGAATATTGAAGAAGAATCAGCCGAGTGGTTCTTGTGGGAGAACAACTCCATTTGGCTCACTAACTTCACACACCATCAGGCTCCCAAGCAGCTCTCAAGGAAACTCAGTTTTCACACTCTATGCTTAGTGCCCTTTGAGTGGCTAGGACTGAAATGAATCTTGGTGAGCATCTCACACAAAAGAATGCTCCACATGCGGGTTTCACATGCCACCAACTCCACATTCTCAGGCAACTTCAGTGCCACAGCCATTTTCAGATAGCCCTCAATGCAAAGGCTCTAGACGCAAATATTGGTGTGAGAGCTAATTCAATCAAGGAAACACTGCATGTTGGTGAAGGGCATATTGAAGAAGGATCAGCCGAGTGGTTCTTGTGGGAGAACAACTCCATTTGGCTCACTAACTTCACACACCATCAGGCTTCCAAGCAGCTCTCAAGGAAACTCAGTTTTCACACTCTATGCTTAGTGCCCTTTGAGTGCATTATCTAGGAATGAACCTGGTAGAGCATCCCACACAAACGAAGGCTCCACATGCGGGTTTCACATGCCACCAACTCCACATTCACAGGCAACTTCAGCGCCACAGCCATTTTCAGATAGCCCTCAATGCAAAGGATCTAGACGCAAATATTGGTGTGAGAGCTAATTCAATCAAGGAAACACTGCATGTTGGTGAAGGGCATATTGAAGAAGGATCAGCCGAGTGGTTCTTGTGGGAGAACAACTCCATTTGGCTCACTAACTTCACACACCATCAGGCTTCCAAGCAGCTCTCAAGGAAACTCAGTTTTCACACTCTATGCTTAGTGCCCTTTGAGTATATTATCTAGGAATGAACCTGGTAGAGCATCCCACACAAACGAATGCTCCACATGCGGGTTTCACATGCCACCAACTCCACATTCACAGGCAACTTCAACGCCACAGCCGCTTTCAGATAGCCCTCAATGCAAAGGCTCTAGACGCAAATATTGGTGTGAGAGCTAATTCTATCAAGGAAACACTGCATGTTGGTGAAGGGCATATTGAAGAAGGATCAGCCGAGTGGTTCTTGTGCGAGAACAACTCCATTTGGCTCACTAACTTCACATGCCATCAGGCTTCCAAGCAGCTCTCAAGGAAACTCAGTTTTCACACTCTATGCTTAGTGCCCTTTGAGTGCATTATCTAGGAATGAACCTGGTAGAGCATCCCACACAAACGAATGCTCCACATGCGGGTTTCACATGCCACCAACTCCACATTCACAGGCAACTTCAGCGCCACAGCCGCTTTCAGATAGCCCTCAATGCAAAGGCTCTAGACGCAAATATTGGTGTGAGAGCTAATTCAATCAAGGAAACACTGCATGTTGGTGAAGGGCATATTGAAGAAGGATCAACCAAGTGATCCTTGTGCGAGAACAACTCCATTTGGCTCACTAACTTCACACACCATCAGGCTTCCAAGCAGCTCTCAAGGAAACTCAGTTTTCACACTCTATGCTTAGTGCCCTTTGTGTGCCTTGGATTGAAATGAAGCTTGGTGAGCGTCCCACACAAACGAATGCTCCACATGCGGGTTCCACATGCCACCAACTCCACATTCTCAGGCAACTTCAGTGCCACAGCCATTTTCAGATAGCCCTCAATGCAAAGCCTCTAGATGTAAATATTGGTGTGAGAGCTAATTCAATCAAGGAAACACTGCATGTTGGTGAAGGGCATATTGAAGAAGAATCAGCCGAGTAGTTCTTGTGGGAGAACAACTCCATTTGGCTCACTAACTTCACACACCATCAGGCTTCCAAGCAGCTCTCAAGGAAACTCAGTTTTCACACTCTATGCTTAGTGCCCTTTGAGTGCCTAGGACTGAAATGAAGCTTGGTGAGCATCCCACACAAACGAATGCTCCACATGCGGGTTTCACATGCCACCAACTCCACATTCACAGGCAACTTCAGCGCCACAGCCGCTTTCAGATAGCCCTCAATGCAAAGGCTCTAGACGCAAATATTGGTGTGAGAGCTAATTCAATCAAGGAAACACTGCATGTTGGTGAAGGGCATATTGAAGAAGGATCAACCAAGTGATCCTTGTGCGAGAACAACTCCATTTGGCTCACTAACTTCACACACCATCAGGCTTCCAAGCAGCTCTCAAGGAAACTCAGTTTTCACACTCTATGCTTAGTGCCCTTTCACTGCATTATCTAGGAATGAATCTGGTAGAGCATCCCACACAAACGAATGCTCCACATGCGGGTTTCACATGCCACCAACTCCACATTCACAGGCAACTTCAGCGCCACAGCCATTTTCAGATAGCCCTCAATGCAAAGGCTCTAGACGCAAATATTGGTGTGAGAGCTAATTCAATCAAGGAAACACTGCATGTTGGTGAAGGGCATATTGAAGAAAGATAACCCGAGTGGTTCTTGTGGGAGAACAACTCCATTTGGCTCACTAACTTCACACACCATCAGGCTTCCAAGCAGCTCTCAAGGAAACTCAGTTTTCACACTCTATGCTTAGTGCCCTTTGTGTGCCTTGGATTGAAATGAAGCTTGGTGAGCGTCCCACACAAACGAATGCTCCACATGCGGGTTCCACATGCCACCAACTCCACATTCTCAGGCAACTTCAGTGCCACAGCCATTTTCAGATAGCCCTCAATGCAAAGCTTCTAGATGTAAATATTGGTGTGAGAGCTAATTCAATCAAGGAAACACTGCATGTTGGTGAAGGGCATATTGAAGAAGAATCAGCCGAGTAGTTCTTGTGGGAGAACAACTCCATTTGGCTCACTAACTTCACACACCATCAGGCTTCCAAGCAGCTCTCAAGGAAACTCAGTTTTCACACTCTATGCTTAGTGCCCTTTGAGTGCCTAGGACTGAAATGAAGCTTGGTGAGCATCCCACACAAACGAATGCTCCACATGCGGGTTTCACATGCCACCAACTCCACATTCACAGGCAACTTCAGCGCCACAGCCGCTTTCAGATAGCCCTCAGTGCAAAGGCTCTAGACGCAAATATTGGTGTGAGAGCTAATTCAATCAAGGAAACACTGCATGTTGGTGAAGGGCATATTGAAGAAGGATCAACCAAGTGATCCTTGTGCGAGAACAACTCCATTTGGCTCACTAACTTCACACACCATCAGGCTTCCAAGCAGCTCTCAAGGAAACTCAGTTTTCACACTCTATGCTTAGTGCCCTTTCACTGCATTATCTAGGAATGAAGCTTGGTGAGCATCCCACACAAACGAATGCTCCACATGCGGGTTTCACATGCCACCAACTCCACATTCACAGGCAACTTCAGCGCCACAGCCGTTTTCAGATAGCCCTCAATGCAAAGGCTCTAGACGCAAATATTGGTGTGAGAGCTAATTCAATCAAGGAAACACTGCATGTTGGTGAAGGGCATATTGAAGAAAGATAACCCGAGTGGTTCTTGTGGGAGAACAACTCCATTTGGCTCACTAACTTCACACACCATCAGGCTTCCAAGCAGCTCTCAAGGAAACTCAGTTTTCACACTCTATGCTTAGTGCCCTTTGTGTGCCTTGGATTGAAATGAAGCTTGGTGAGCGTCCCACACAAACGAATGCTCCACATGCGGGTTCCACATGCCACCAACTCCACATTCTCAGGCAACTTCAGTGCCACAGCCATTTTCAGATAGCCCTCAATGCAAAGCCTCTAGATGTAAATATTGGTGTGAGAGCTAATTCAATCAAGGAAACACTGCATGTTGGTGAAGGGCATATTGAAGAAGAATCAGCCGAGTAGTTCTTGTGGGAGAACAACTCCATTTGGCTCACTAACTTCACACACCATCAGGCTTCCAAGCAGCTCTCAAGGAAACTCAGTTTTCACACTCTATGCTTAGTGCCCTTTGAGTGCCTAGGACTGAAATGAAGCTTGGTGAGCATCCCACACAAACGAATGCTCCACATGCGGGTTTCACATGCCACCAACTCCACATTCACAGGCAACTTCAGCGCCACAGCCGCTTTCAGATAGCCCTCAATGCAAAGGCTCTAGACGCAAATATTGGTGTGAGAGCTAATTCAATCAAGGAAACACTGCATGTTGGTGAAGGGCATATTGAAGAAGGATCAACCAAGTGATCCTGGTGCGAGAACAACTCCATTTGGCTCACTAACTTCACACACCATCAGGCTTCCAAGCAGCTCTCAAGGAAACTCAGTTTTCACACTCTATGCTTAGTGCCCTTTCACTGCATTATCTAGGAATGAATCTGGTAGAGCATCCCACACAAACGAATGCTCCACATGCGGGTTTCACATGCCACCAACTCCACATTCACAGGCAACTTCAGCGCCACAGCCGTTTTCAGATAGCCCTCAATGCAAAGGCTCTAGACGCAAATATTGGTGTGAGAGCTAATTCAATCAAGGAAACACTGCATGTTGGTGAAGGGCATATTGAAGAAAGATAACCCGAGTGGTTCTTGTGGGAGAACAACTCCATTTGGCTCACTAACTTCACACACCATCAGGCTTCCAAGCAGCTCTCAAGGAAACTCAGTTTTCACACTCTATGCTTAGTGCCCTTTGAGTGCCTAGGACTGAAATGAAGCTTGGTGAGCATCCCACACAAACGAATGCTCCACATGCGGGTTTCACATGCCACCAACTCCACATTCACAGGCAACTTCAGCGCCACAGCCGCTTTCAGATAGCCCTCAATGCAAAGGCTCTAGACGCAAATATTGGTGTGAGAGCTAATTCAATCAAGGAAACACTGCATGTTGGTGAAGGGCATATTGAAGAAGGATCAACCAAGTGATCCTTGTGCGAGAACAACTCCATTTGGCTCACTAACTTCACACACCATCAGGCTTCCAAGCAGCTCTCAAGGAAACTCAGTTTTCACACTCTATGCTTAGTGCCCTTTCACTGCATTATCTAGGAATGAAGCTTGGTGAGCATCCCACACAAACGAATGCTCCACATGCGGGTTTCACATGCCACCAACTCCACATTCACAGGCAACTTCAGCGCCACAGCCGTTTTCAGATAGCCCTCAATGCAAAGGCTCTAGACGCAAATATTGGTGTGAGAGCTAATTCAATCAAGGAAACACTGCATGTTGGTGAAGGGCATATTGAAGAAAGATAACCCGAGTGGTTCTTGTGGGAGAACAACTCCATTTGGCTCACTAACTTCACACACCATCAGGCTTCCAAGCAGCTCTCAAGGAAACTCAGTTTTCACACTCTATGCTTAGTGCCCTTTGTGTGCCTTGGATTGAAATGAAGCTTGGTGAGCGTCCCACACAAACGAATGCTCCACATGCGGGTTCCACATGCCACCAACTCCACATTCTCAGGCAACTTCAGTGCCACAGCCATTTTCAGATAGCCCTCAATGCAAAGCCTCTAGATGTAAATATTGGTGTGAGAGCTAATTCAATCAAGGAAACACTGCATGTTGGTGAAGGGCATATTGAAGAAGAATCAGCCGAGTAGTTCTTGTGGGAGAACAACTCCATTTGGCTCACTAACTTCACACACCATCAGGCTTCCAAGCAGCTCTCAAGGAAACTCAGTTTTCACACTCTATGCTTAGTGCCCTTTGAGTGCCTAGGACTGAAATGAAGCTTGGTGAGCATCCCACACAAACGAATGCTCCACATGCGGGTTTCACATGCCACCAACTCCACATTCACAGGCAACTTCAGCGCCACAGCCGCTTTCAGATAGCCCTCAATGCAAAGGCTCTAGACGCAAATATTGGTGTGAGAGCTAATTCAATCAAGGAAACACTGCATGTTGGTGAAGGGCATATTGAAGAAGGATCAACCAAGTGATCCTTGTGCGAGAACAACTCCATTTGGCTCACTAACTTCACACACCATCAGGCTTCCAAGCAGCTCTCAAGGAAACTCAGTTTTCACACTCTATGCTTAGTGCCCTTTCACTGCATTATCTAGGAATGAATCTGGTAGAGCATCCTACACAAACGAATGCTCCACATGCGGGTTTCACATGCCACCAACTCCACATTCACAGGCAACTTCAGCGCCACAGCCGTTTTCAGATAGCCCTCAATGCAAAGGCTCTAGACGCAAATATTGGTGTGAGAGCTAATTCAATCAAGGAAACACTGCATGTTGGTGAAGGGCATATTGAAGAAAGATAACCCGAGTGGTTCTTGTGGGAGAACAACTCCATTTGGCTCACTAACTTCACACACCATCAGGCTTCCAAGCAGCTCTCAAGGAAACTCAGTTTTCACACTCTATGCTTAGTGCCCTTTGTGTGCCTTGGATTGAAATGAAGCTTGGTGAGCGTCCCACACAAACGAATGCTCCACATGCGGGTTCCACATGCCACCAACTCCACATTCTCAGGCAACTTCAGTGCCACAGCCATTTTCAGATAGCCCTCAATGCAAAGCCTCTAGATGTAAATATTGGTGTGAGAGCTAATTCAATCAAGGAAACACTGCATGTTGGTGAAGGGCATATTGAAGAAGAATCAGCCGAGTAGTTCTTGTGGGAGAACAACTCCATTTGGCTCACTAACTTCACACACCATCAGGCTTCCAAGCAGCTCTCAAGGAAACTCAGTTTTCACACTCTATGCTTAGTGCCCTTTGAGTGCCTAGGACTGAAATGAAGCTTGGTGAGCATCCCACACAAACGAATGCTCCACATGCGGGTTTCACATGCCACCAACTCCACATTCACAGGCAACTTCAGCGCCACAGCCGCTTTCAGATAGCCCTCAATGCAAAGGCTCTAGACGCAAATATTGGTGTGAGAGCTAATTCAATCAAGGAAACACTGCATGTTGGTGAAGGGCATATTGAAGAAGGATCAACCAAGTGATCCTTGTGCGAGAACAACTCCATTTGGCTCACTAACTTCACACACCATCAGGCTTCCAAGCAGCTCTCAAGGAAACTCAGTTTTCACACTCTATGCTTAGTGCCCTTTGTGTGCCTAGGACTGAAATGAATCTTGGTGAGCATCCCACACAAACGAATGCTCCACATGCGGGTTCCACATGCCACCAACTCCACATTCTCAGGCAACTTCAGTGCCACAGCCATTTCAGATAGCCCTCAATGCAAAGCCTCTAGATGTAAATATTGGTGTGAGAGCTAATTCAATCAAGGAAACACTGCATGTTGGTGAAGGGCATATTGAAGAAGGATCAGCCGAGTGGTTCTTGTGGGAGAACAACTCCATTTGGCTCACTAACTTCACACACCATCAGGCTTCCAAGCAACTCTCAAGGAAACTCAGTTTTCACACGCTATGCTTAGTGCCCTTTGAGTGCATTATCTAGGAATGAACCTGGTAGAGCATCCCACACAAACGAATGCTCCACATGCGGGTTTCACATGCCACCAACTCCACATTCACAGGCAACTTCAGCGCCACAGCCGTTTTCAGATAGCCCTCAATGCAAAGGCTCTAGACGCAAATACTGGTGTGAGAGCTAATTAAATCAAGGAAACACTGCATGTTGGTGAAGGGCATATTGAAGAAGGATCAGCCGAGTGGTTCTTGTGGGAGAACAACTTCATTTGGCTCACTAACTTCACACACCATCAGGCTTCCAAGCAGCTCTCAAGGAAACTCAGTTTTCACCCTCTATGCTTAGTGCCCTTTGAGTGCATCATCTAGGAATGAACCTGGTAGAGCATCCCACACAAACGAATGCTCCACATGCGGGTTTCACATGCCACCAACTCCACATTCTCAGGCAACTTCAGTGCCACAACCATTTTCAGATAGCCCTCAATGCAAAGGCTCTAGACGCAAATATTGGTGTGAGAGCTAATTTTATCAAGGAAACACTGCATGTTGGTGAAGGGCATATTGAAGAAGAATCAGCCGAGTGGTTCTTGTGGGAGAACAACTCCATTTGGCTCACTAACGTCACACACCATCAGGCTTCCAAGCAGCTCTCAAGGAAACTCAGTTTTCACACTCTATGCTTAGTGCCCTTTGTGTGCCTAGGACTGAAACGAAGCTTGGTGAGCATCCCACACAAACGAATGCTCCACATGCGGGTTTCACATGCCACCAACTCCACATTCACAGGCAACTTCAGCGCCACAGCCATTTTCAGATAGCCCTCAATGCAAAGTCTCTAGACGCAAATATTGGTGTGAGAGCTAATTCAATCAAGGAAACACTGCATGTTGGTGAAGGGCATATTGAAGAAGGATCAGCCGAGTGGTTCTTGTGGGAGAACAACTCCATTTGGCTCACTAACTTCACACACCATCAGGCTTCCAAGCAGCTCTCAAGGAAACTCAGTTTTCACACTCTATGCTTAGTGCCCTTTGAGTGCCTAGGACTGAAATGAAGCTTGGTGAGCATCCCACACAAAAGAATGCTCCACATGCGGGTTTCACATGCGACCAACTCCACATTCACAGGCAACTTCAGCGCCACAGCCATTTTCAGATAGCCCTCAATGCAAAGGCTCTAGACGCAAATATTGGTGTGAGAGCTAATTCAATCAAGGAAACACTGCATGTTGGTGAAGGGCATATTGAAGAAGGATCAGCCGAGTGGTTCTTGTGGGAGAACAACTCCATTTGGCTCACTAACTTCACACACCATCAGGCTTCCAAGCAGCTCTCAAGGAAACTCAGTTTTCACACTCTATGCTTAGTGCCCTTTGTGTGCCTTGGACTGAAATGAAGCTTGGTGAGCATCCCACACAAACGAATACTCCACACGCGGGTTTCACATGCCTCCAACTCCACATTTTCAAGCAACTTCTGCGCCACAGCCCTTTTCAGATAGCCCTCAATGCAAAGGCTCTAGACGCAAATATTGGTGTGAGAGCTAATTCAATCAAGGAAACACTGCATGTTGGTGAAGGGCATATTGAAGAAGGATCAGCCGAGTGGTTCTTGTGGGAGAACAACTACATTTGGCTCACTAACTTCACACACCATCAGGCTTCCAAGCAGCTCTCAAGGAAACTCAGTTTTAACATTCTATGCTTAGTGCCCTTTGAGTGCATCATCTAGGAATGAACCTGGTAGAGCATCCCACACAAACGAATGCTCCACATGCGGGTTTCACATGCCACCAACTCCACATTCTCAGGCAACTTCAGTGCCACAACCATTTTCAGATAGCCCTCAATGCAAAGGCTCTAGACGCAAATATTGGTGTGAGAGCTAATTCAATCAAGGAAACACTGCATGTTGGTGAAGGGCATATTGAAGAAGAATCAGCCGAGTGGTTCTTGTGGGAGAACAACTCCATTTGGCTCACTAACTTCACACACCATCAGGCTTCCAAGCAGCTCTCAAGGAAACTCAGTTTTCACACTCTATGCTTAGTGCCGTTTGAGTGCCTAGGACTGAAATGAAGATTGGTGAGCATCCCACACAAACGAATGCTCCACATGCGGGTTTCACATGCCACCAACTCCACATTCACAGGCAACTTCAGCGCCACAGCCGCTTTCAGATAGCCCTCAATGCAAAGGCTCTAGACGCAAATATTGGTGTGAGAGCTAATTCAATCAAGGAAACACTGCATGTTGGTGAAGGGCATATTGAAGAAGGATCAGCCGAGTGGTTCTTGTGGGAGAACAACTCCATTTGGCTCACTAACTTCACACACCATCAGGCTTCCAAGCAGCTCTCAAGGAAACTCAGTTTTCACCCTCTATGCTTAGTGCCCTTTGAGTGCATTATCTAGGAATGAACCTGGTAGAGCATCCCACACAAACGAATGCTCCACATGCGGGTTTCACATGCCACCAACTCCACATTCACAGGCAACTTCAGCGCCACAGCCGTTTTCAGATAGCCCTCAATGCAAAGGCTCTAGACGCAAATATTGGTGTGAGAGCTAATTCAATCAAGGAAACACTGCATGTTGGTGAAGGGCATATTGAAGAAGAATCAGCCGAGTGGTTCTTGTGGGAGAACAACTCCATTTGGCTCACTAACGTCACACACCATCAGGCTTCCAAGCAGCTCTCAAGGAAACTCAGTTTTCACACTCTATGCTTAGTGCCCTTTGAGTGGCTAGGACTGAAATGAATCTTGGTGAGCATCCCACACAAACGAATGCTCCACATGCGGGTTCCACATGCCACCAACTCAACATTCTCAGCCAACTTCAGCGCCACAGCCATTTTCAGATAGCCCTCAATGCAAAGGCTCTAGACGCAAATATTGGTGTGAGAGCTAATTCAATCAAGGAAACACTGCATGTTGGTGAAGGGCATATTGAAGAAGGATCAGCCGAGTGGTTCTTGTGGGAGAACAACTCCATTTGGCTCACTAACTTCACACACCATCAGGCTTCCAAGCAGCTCTCAAGGAAACTCAGTTTTCACACTCTATGCTTAGTGCCCTTTGAGTGCATTATCTAGGAATGAACCTGGTAGAGCATCCCACACAAACGAATGCTCCATATGCGGGTTTCACATGCCACCAACTCCACATTCACAGGCAACTTCAGCGCCACAGCCGCTTTCAGATAGCCCTCAATGCAAAGGCTCTAGACGCAAATATTGGTGTGAGAGCTAATTCAATCAAGGAAACACTGCATGTTGGTGAAGGGCATATTGAAGAAGGATCAGCCGAGTGGTTCTTGTGGGAGAACAACTCCATTTGGCTCACTAACTTCACACACCATCAGGCTTCCAAGCAGCTCTCAAGGAAACTCAGTTTTCACACTCTATGCTTAGTGCCCTTTGTGTGCCTAGGACTGAAATGAAGCTTGGTGAGCATCCCACACAAACGAATACTCCACATGCGGGTTTCACATGCCTCCAACTCCACATTTTCAAGTAACTTCTGCGCCACAGCCCTTTTCAGATAGCCCTCAATGCAAAGGCTCTAGACGCAAATATTTGTGTGAGAGATAATTCAATCAAGGAAACACTGCATGTTGGTGAAGGGCATATTAAAGAAGGATCAGCCGAGTGGTTCTTGTGGGAGAACAACTCCATTTGGCTCACTAAATTCACACACCATCAGGCTTCCAAGCAGCTCTCAAGGAAACTCAGTTTTCACATTCTATGCTTAGTGCCCTTTGAGTGCATCATCTAGGAATGAACCTGGTAGAGCATCCCACACAAACGAATGCTCCACATGCGGGTTTCACATGCCACCAACTCCACATTCTCAGGCAACTTCAGTGCCACAACCATTTTCAGATAGCCCTCAATGCAAAGGCTCTAGACGCAAATATTGGTGTGAGAGCTAATTCAATCAAGGAAACACTGCATGTTGGTGAAGGGCATATTGAAGAAGAATCAGCCGAGTGGTTCTTGTGGGAGAACAACTCCATTTGGCTCACTAACTTCACACACCATCAGGCTTCCAAGCAGCTCTCAAGGAAACTCAGTTTTCACACTCTATGCTTAGTGCCCTTTGAGTGCCTAGGACTGAAATGAAGCTTGGTGAGCATC
Organism: Ochotona princeps; assembly: GCF_030435755.1. Taxonomy (NCBI): domain Eukaryota; kingdom Metazoa; phylum Chordata; class Mammalia; order Lagomorpha; family Ochotonidae; genus Ochotona; species Ochotona princeps. Next base: position 81,784 of record NW_026698031.1, read on the forward strand.
CCACACAAACGAATGCTCCACATGCGGGTTTCACATGCCACCAACTCCACATTCACAGGCAACTTCAGCGCCACAGCCATTTTCAGATAGCCCTCAATGCAAAGGCTCTAGACGCAAATATTGGTGTGAGAGCTAATTCAATCAAGGAAACACTGCATGTTGGTGAAGGGCATATTGAAGAAGGATCAGCCGAGTGGTTCTTGTGGGAGAACAACTCCATTTGGCTCACTAACTTCACACACCATCAGGCTTCCAAGCAGCTCTCAAGGAAACTCAGTTTTCACACTCTATGCTTAGTGCCCTTTGAGTGCATTATCTAGGAATGAACCTGGTAGAGCATCCCACACAAACGAATGCTCCACATGCGGGTTTCACATGCCACCAACTCCACATTCACAGGCAACTTCAGCGCCACAGCCATTTTCAGATAGCCCTCAATGCAAAGGCTCTAGACGCAAATATTGGTGTGAGAGCTAATTCAATCAAGGAAACACTGCATGTTGGTGAAGGGCATATTGAAGAAGGATCAGCCGAGTGGTTCTTGTGGGAGAACAACTCCATTTGGCTCACTAACTTCACACACCATCAGGCTTCCAAGCAGCTCTCAAGGAAACTCAGTTTTCACACTCTATGCTTAGTGCCCTTTGAGTATATTATCTAGGAATGAACCTGGCAGAGCATCCCACACAAACGAATGCTCCACATGCGGGTTTCACATGCCACCAACTCCACATTCACAGGCAACTTCAGCGCCACAGCCGCTTTCAGATAGCCCTCAATGCAAAGGCTCTAGACGCAAATATTGGTGTGAGAGCTAATTCAATCAAGGAAACACTGCATGTTGGTGAAGGGCATATTGAAGAAGAATCAGCCGAGTGGTTCTTGTGGGAGAACAACTCCATTTGGCTCACTAACTTCACACACCATCAGGCTTCCAAGCAGCTCTCAAGGAAACTCAGTTTTCACACTCTATGCTTAGTGCCCTTTGAGTGCATTATCTAGGAATGAACCTGGTAGAGCATCCCACACAAACGAATGCTCCACATGCGGGTTTCACATGCCACCAACTCCACATTCACAGGCAACTTCAGCGCCACAGCCGCTTTCAGATAGCCCTCAATGCAAAGGCTCTAGATGCAAATATTGGTGTGAGAGCTAATTCAATCAAGGAAACACTGCATGTTGGTGAAGGGCATATTGAAGAAGGATCAACCAAGTGATCCTTGTGCGAAAACAACTCCATTTGGCTCACTAACTTCACACACCATCAGGCTTCCAAGCAGCTCTCAAGAAAACTCAGTTTTCACACTCTATGCTTAGTGCCCTTTCACTGCATTATCTAGGAATGAATCTAGTAGAGCATCCCACACAAACGAATGCTCCACATGCGGGTTTCACATGCAACCAACTCCACATTCACAGGCAACTTCAGCGCCACAGCCATTTTCAGATAGCCCTCAATGCAAAGGCTCTAGACGCAAATATTGGTGTGAGAGCTAATTCAATCAAGGAAACACTGCATGTTGCTGAAGGGCATATTGAAGAAGGATCAGCCGAGTGGTTCTTGTGGGAGAACAACTCCATTTGGCTCACTAACTTCACACACCATCAGGCTTCCAAGCAGCTCTCAAGGAAACTCAGTTTTCACACTCTATGCTTAGTGCCCTTTGAGTGCCTAGGACTGAAATGAAGCTTGGTGAGCATCCCACACAAACGAATGCTCCACATGCGGGTTTCACATGCCACCAACTCCACATTCACAGGCAACTTCAGCGCCACAGCCGTTTTCAGATAGCCCTCAATGCAAAGGCTCTAGACGCAAATATTGGTGTGAGAGCTAATTCAATCAAGGAAACACTGCATGTTGGTGAAGGGCATATTGAAGAAGGATCAGCCGAGTGGTTCTTGTGGGAGAACAACTCCATTTGGCTCACTAACTTCACACACCATCAGGCTTCCAAGCAGCTCTCAAGGAAACTCAGTTTTCACACTCTATGCTTAGTGCCCTTTGAGGGCCTAGGACTGAAATGAAGCTTGGTGAGCATCCCACACAAACGAATGCTCCACATGCGGGTTTCACATGCCACCAACTCCACATTCACAGGCAACTTCAGCGCCACAGCCGCTTTCAGATAGCCCTCAATGCAAAGGCTCTAGACGCAAATATTGGTGTGAGAGCTAATTCAATCAAGGAAACACTGCATGTTGTTGAAGGGCATATTGAAGAAGGATCAGCCGAGTGGTTCTTGTGGGAGAACAACTCCATTTGGCTCACTAACTTCACACACCATCAGGCTTCCAAGCAGCTCTCAAGGAAACTCAGTTTTCACACTCTATGCTTAGTGCCCTTTGAGTGCATTATCTAGGAATGAACCTGGTAGAGCATCCCACACAAACGAATGCTCCACATGCGGGTTTCACATGCCACCAACTCCACATTCACAGGCAACTTCAGCGCCACAGCCGCTTTCAGATAGCCCTCAATGCAAAGGCTCTAGACGCAAATATTGGTGTGAGAGCTAATTCAATCAAGGAAACACTGCATGTTGGTGAAGGGCATATTGAAGAAGGATCAACCAAGTGATCCTTGTGCGAGAACAACTCCATTTGGCTCACTAACTTCACACACCATCAGGCTTCCAAGCAGCTCTCAAGAAAACTCAGTTTTCACACTCTATGCTTAGTGCCCTTTCACTGCATTATCTAGGAATGAATCTAGTAGAGCATCCCACACAAACGAATGCTCCACATGCGGGTTTCACATGCAACCAACTCCACATTCACAGGCAACTTCAGCGCCACAGCCATTTTCAGATAGCCCTCAATGCAAAGGCTCTAGACGCAAATATTGGTGTGAGAGCTAATTCAATCAAGGAAACACTGCATGTTGGTGAAGGGCATATTGAAGAAGGATCAGCCGAGTGGTTCTTGTGGGAGAACAACTCCATTTGGCTCACTAACTTCACACACCATCAGGCTTCCAAGCAGCTCTCAAGGAAACTCAGTTTTCACACTCTATGCTTAGTGCCCTTTGAGTGCCTAGGACTGAAATGAAGCTTGGTGAGCATCCCACACAAACGAATGCTCCACATGCGGGTTTCACATGCCACCAACTCCACATTCACAGGCAACTTCAGCGCCACAGCCGTTTTCAGATAGCCCTCAATGCAAAGGCTCTAGACGCAAATATTGGTGTGAGAGCTAATTCAATCAAGGAAACACTGCATGTTGGCGAAGGGCATATTGAAGAAGGATCAGCCGAGTGGTTCTTGTGGGAGAACAACTCCATTTGGCTCACTAACTTCACACACCATCAGGCTTCCAAGCAGCTCTCAAGGAAACTCAGTTTTCACACTCTATGCTTAGTGCCCTTTGAGTGCCTAGGACTGAAATGAAGCTTGGTGAGCATCCCACACAAACGAATGCTCCACATGCGGGTTTCACATGCCACCAACTCCACATTCACAGGCAACTTCAGCGCCACAGCCGCTTTCAGATAGCCCTCAATGCAAAGGCTCTAGACGCAAATATTGGTGTGAGAGCTAATTCAATCAAGGAAACACTGCATGTTGGTGAAGGGCATATTGAAGAAGGATCAGCCGAGTGGTTCTTGTGGGAGAACAACTCCATTTGGCTCACTAACTTCACACACCATCAGGCTTCCAAGCAGCTCTCAAGGAAACTCAGTTTTCACCCTCTATGCTTAGTGCCCTTTGAGTGCATTATCTAGGAATGAACCTGGTAGAGCATCCCACACAAACGAATGCTCCACATGCGGGTTTCTCATGCCACCAACTCCACATTCTCAGCTAACTTCAGCACCACAGCCGTTTTCAGATAGCCCTCAATGCAAAGGCTCTAGACGCAAATATTGGTGTGAGAGCTAATTCAATCAAGGAAACACTGCATGTTGGTGAAGGGCATATTGAAGAAGGATCAGCCGAGTGGTTCTTGTGGGAGAACAACTCCATTTGGCTCACTAACTTCACACACCATCAGGCTTCCAAGCAGCTCTCAAGGAAACTCAGTTTTCACCCTCTATGCTTAGTGCCCTTTGAGTGCATCATCTAGGAATGAACCTGCTAGAGCATCCCACACAAACGAATGCTCCACATGCGGGTTTCACATGCCACCAACTCCACATTCTCAGGCAACTTCAGTGCCACAACCATTTTCAGATAGCCCTCAATGCAAAGGCTCTAGACGCAAATATTGGTGTGAGAGCTAATTCAATCAAGGAAACACTGCATGTTGGTGAAGGGCATATTGAAGAAGAATCAGCCGAGTGGTTCTTGTGGGAGAACAACTCCATTTGGCTCACTAACTTCACACACCATCAGGCTTCCAAGCAGCTCTCAAGGAAACTCAGTTTTCACACTCTATGCTTAGTGCCCTTTGAGTGGCTAGGACTGAAATGAATCTTGGTGAGCATCCCACACAAACGAATGCTCCACATGCGGGTTCCACATGCCACCAACTCCACATTCACAGGCAACTTCAGCGCCACAGCCGTTTTCAGATAGCCCTCAATGCAAAGGCTCTAGACGCAAATATTGGTGTGAGAGCTAATTCAATCAAGGAAACACTGCATGTTGGTGAAGGGCATATTGAAGAAGGATCAGCCGAGTGGTTCTTGTGGGAGAACAACTCCATTTGGCTCACTAACTTCAGACACCATCAGGCTTCCAAGCAGCTCTCAAGGAAACTCAGTTTTCACACTCTATGCTTAGTGCCCTTTGTGTGCCTAGGACTGAAATGAAGCTTGGTGAGCATCCCACACAAACGAATGCTCCACATGCGGGTTTCACATGCCACCAACTCCACATTTTCAAGCAACTTCTGCGCCACAGCCATTTTCAGATAGCCCTCAATGCAAAGGCTCTAGACGCAAATATTGGTGTGAGAGCTAATTCAATCAAGGAAACACTGCATGTTGCTGAAGGGCATATTGAAGATGGATCAGCCGAGTGGTTCTTGTGGGAGAACAACTCCATTTGGCTCACTAACTTCACACACCATCAGGCTTCCAAGCAGCTCTCAAGGAAACTCAGTTTTCACACTCTATGCTTAGTGCCCTTTGAGTGCCTAGGACTGAAATAAAGCTTGGTGAGCATCCCACACAAACGAATGCTCCACATGCGGGTTTCACATGCCACCAACTCCACATTCACAGGCAACTTCAGCGCCACAGCCGCTTTCAGATAGCCCTCAATGCAAAGGCTCTAGACGCAAATATTGGTGTGAGAGCTAATTCAATCAAGGAAACACTGCATGTTGGTGAAGGGCATATTGAAGAAGAATCAGCCGAGTGGTTCTTGTGGGAGAACAACTCCATTTGGCTCACTAACTTCACACACCATCAGGCTTCCAAGCAGCTCTCAAGGAAACTCAGTTTTCACACTCTATGCTTAGTGCCCTTTGAGTGGCTAGGACTGAAATGAATCTTGGTGAGCATCCCACACAAACGAATGCTCCACATGCGGGTTCCACATGCCACCAACTCCACATTCACAGGCAACTTCAGCGCCACAGCCATTTTCAGATAGCCCTCAATGCAAAGGCTCTAGACGCAAATATTGGTGTGAGAGCTAATTCAATCAAGGAAACACTGCATGTTGGTGAAGGGCATATTGAAGAAGGATCAGCCGAGTGGTTCTTGTGGGAGAACAACTCCATTTGGCTCACTAAATTCACACACCATCAGGCTTCCAAGCAGCTCTCAAGGAAACTCAGTTTTCACACTCTATGCTTAGTGCCCTTTGAGTGCATTATCTAGGAATGAACCTGGTAGAGCATCCCACACAAACGAATGCTCCACATGTGGGTTTCACATGCCACCAACTCCACATTCACAGGCAACTTCAGCGCCACAGCCGTTTTCAGATAGCCCTCAATGCAAAGGCTCTAGACGCAAATATTGGTGTGAGAGCTAATTCAATCAAGGAAACACTGCATGTTGGTGAAGGGCATATTGAAGAAGGATCAGCCGAGTGGTTCTTGTGGGAGAACAACTCCATTTGGCTCACTAACTTCACACACCATCAGGCTTCCAAGCAGCTCTCAAGGAAACTCAGTTTTCACACTCTATGCTTAGTGCCCTTTGAGTGGCTAGGACTGAAATGAATCTTGGTGAGCATCCCACACAAACGAATGCTCCACATGCGGGTTCCACATGCCACCAACTCAACATTCTCAGGCAACTTCAGCGCCACAGCCATTTTCAGATAGCCCTCAATGCAAAGGCTCTAAACGCAAATATTGGTGTGAGAGCTAATTCAATCAAGGAAACACTGCATGTTGGTGAAGGGCATATTGAAGAAGGATCAGCCGAGTGGTTCTTGTGGGAGAACAACTCCATTTGGCTAACTAACTTCACACACCATCAGGCTTCCAAGCAGCTCTCAAGGAAACTCAGTTTTCACACTCTATGCTTAGTGCCCTTTGAGTGCCTAGGACTGAAATGAAGCTTGGTGAGCATCCCACACAAACGAATGCTCCACATGCGGGTTTCACATGCCACCAACTCCACATTCACAGGCAACTTCAGCGCCACAGCCGTTTTCAGATAGCCCTCAATGCAAAGGCTCTAGACGCAAATATTGGTGTGAGAGCTAATTCAATCAAGGAAACACTGCATGTTGGTGAAGGGCATATTGAAGAAGGATCAGACAAGTAGTTCTTGTGGGAGAACAACTCCATTTGGCTCACTAACTTCACACACCATCAGGCTTCCAAGCAGCTCTCAAGGAAACTCAGTTTTCACACTATGCTTAGTGCCCTTTGAGTGCCTAGGACTGAATGAAGCTTGGTGAGCATCCCACACAAACGAATGCTCCACATGCGGGTTTCACATGCCACCAACTCCACATTCACAGGCAACTTCAGCGCCACAGCCATTTTCAGATAGCCCTCAATGCAAAGGCTCTAGACGCAAGTATTGGTGTGAGAGCTAATTCAATCAAGGAAACACTGCATGTTGGTGAAGGGCATATTGAAGAAGGATCAGCCGAGTGGTTCTTGTGGGAGAACAACTCCATTTGGCTCACTAACTTCACACACCATCAGGCTTCCAAGCAGCTCTCAAGGAAACTCAGTTTTCACACTCTATGCTTAGTGCCCTTTGAGTGCATTATCTAGGAATGAACCTGGTAGAGCATCCCACACAAACGAATGCTCCACATGCGGGTTTCACATGCCACCAACTCCACATTCACAGGCAACTTCAGCGCCACAGCCATTTTCAGATAGCCCTCAATGCAAAGGCTCTAGGCCCAAATATTGGTGTGAGAGCTAATTCAATCAAGGAAACACTGCATGTTGGTGAAGGGCATATTGAAGAAGGATCAGCCGAGTGGTTCTTGTGGGAGAACAACTCCATTTGGCTCACTAACTTCATACACCATCAGGCTTCCAAGCAGCTCTCAAGGAAACTCAGTTTTCACCCTCTATGCTTAGTGCCCTTTGAGTGCATTATCTAGGAATGAACCTGGTAGAGCATCCCACACAAACGAATGCTCCACATGCGGGTTTCACATGCCACCAACTCCACATTCACAGGCAACTTCAGCGCCACAGCCGTTTTCAGATAGCCCTCAAAGCAAAGGCTCTAGACGCAAATATTGGTGTGAGAGCTAATTCAATCAAGGAAACACTGCATGTTGGTGAAGGGCATATTGAAGAAGGATCAGCCGAGTGGTTCTTGTGGGAGAACAACTCCATTTGGCTCACTAACTTCACACACCATCAGGCATCCAAGCAGCTCTCAAGGAAACTCAGTTTTCACACTCTATGCTTAGTGCCCTTTGAGTGACAAGGACTGAAATGAAGCTTGGTGAGCATCCCACACAAAGGAATGCTCCACATGCGGGTTTCACATGCCACCAACTCCACATTCACAGGCAACTTCAGCGCCACTGCCGTTTTCAGATAGCCCTCAATGCAAAGGCTCTAGACGCAAATATTGGTGTGAGAGCTAATTCAATCAAGGAAACACTGCATGTTGGTGAAGGGCATATTGAAGAAGGATCAGCCGAGTGGTTCTTGTGGGAGAACAACTCCATTTGGCTCACTAACTTCACACACCATCAGGCTTCCAAGCAGCTCTCAAGGAAACTCAGTTTTCACACTCTATGCTTAGTGCCCTTTCACTGCATTATCTAGGAATGAATCTAGTAGAGCATCCCACACAAACGAATGCTCCACATGCGGGTTTCACATGCAACCAACTCCACATTCACAGGCAACTTCAGCGCCACAGCCATTTTCAGATAGCCCTCAATGCAAAGGCTCTAGACGCAAATATTGGTGTGAGAGCTAATTCAATCAAGGAAACACTGCATGTTGCTGAAGGGCATATTGAAGAAGGATCAGCCGAGTGGTTCTTGTGGGAGAACAACTCCATTTGGCTCACTAACTTCACACACCATCAGGCTTCCTAGCAGCTCTCAAGGAAACTCAGTTTTCACACTCTATGCTTAGTGCCCTTTGAGTGCCTAGGACTGAATGAAGCTTGGTGAGCATCCCACACAAACGAATGCTCCACATGCGGGTTTCACATGCCACCAACTCCACATTCACAGGCAACTTCAGCGCCACAGCCGCTTTCAGATAGCCCTCAATGCAAACCCTCTAGACGCAAATATTGGTGTGAGAGCTAATTCAATCAAGGAAACACTGCATGTTGGTGAAGGGCATATTGAAGAAGAATCAGCCGAGTGGTTCTTGTGGGAGAACAACTCCATTTGGCTCACTAACTTCACACACCATCAGGCTTCCAAGCAGCTCTCAAGGAAACTCAGTTTTCACCCTCTATGCTTAGTGCCCTTTGAGTGCATTATCTAGGAATGAACCTGGTAGACCATCCCACACAAACGAATGCTCCACATGCGGGTTTCACATGCCACCAACTCCACATTCACAGGCAACTTCAGCGCCACTGCCGTTTTCAGATAGCCCTCAATGCAAAGGCTCTAGACGCAAATATTTGTGTGAGAGCTAATTCAATCAAGGAAACACTGCATGTTGGTGAAGGGCATATTGAAGAAGGATCAGCCGAGTGGTTCTTGTGGGAGAACAACTCCATTTGGCTCACTAACTTCACACACCATCAGGCTTCCAAGCAGCTCTCAAGAAAACTCAGTTTTCACACTCTATGCTTAGTGCCCTTTCACTGCATTATCTAGGAATGAACCTGGTAGAGCATCCCACACAAACGAATGCTCCACATGCGGGTTTCACATGCCACCAACTCCACATTCACAGGCAACTTCAGCGCCACAGCCGCTTTCAGATAGCCCTCAATGCAAACCCTCTAGACGCAAATATTGGTGTGAGAGCTAATTCAATCAAGGAAACACTGCATGTTGGTGAAGGGCATATTGAAGAAGGATCAGCCGAGTGGTTCTTGTGGGAGAACAACTCCATTTGGCTCACTAACTTCACACACCATCAGGCTTCCAAGCAGCTCTCAAGGAAACTCAGTTTTCACACTCTATGCTTAGTGCCCTTTGAGTGCATTATCTAGGAATGAACCTGGTAGAGCATCCCACACAAACGAATGCTCCACATGCGGGTTTCACATGCCACCAACTCCACATTCACAGGCAACTTCAGCGCCACTGCCGTTTTCAGATAGCCCTCAATGCAAAGGCTCTAGACGCAAATATTGGTGTGAGAGCTAATTCAATCAAGGAAACACTGCATGTTGGTGAAGGGCATATTGAAGAAGGATCAGCCGAGTGGTTCTTGTGGGAGAACAACTCCATTTGGCTCACTAACTTCACACACCATCAGGCTTCCAAGCAGCTCTCAAGGAAACTCAGTTTTCACACTCTATGCTTAGTGCCCTTTGAGTGCATTATCTAGGAATGAACCTGGTAGAGCATCCCACACAAACGAATGCTCCACATGCGGGTTTCTCATGCCACCAACTCCACATTCTCAGGCAACTTCAGCGCCACAGCCGTTTTCAGATAGCCCTCAATGCAAAGGCTCTAGACGCAAATATTGGTGTGAGAGCTAATTCAATCAAGGAAACACTGCATGTTGGTGAAGGGCATATTGAAGAAGGATCAGCCGAGTGGTTCTTGTGGGAGAACAACTCCATTTGGCTCACTAACTTCACACACCATCAGGCTTCCAAGCAGCTCTCAAGGAAACTCAGTTTTCACACTCTATGCTTAGTGCCCTTTGAGTGCATTATCTAGGAATGAACCTGGTAGAGCATCCCACACAAACGAATGCTCCACATGCGGGTTTCACATGCCACCAACTCCACATTCACAGGCAACTTCAGCGCCACTGCCGTTTTCAGATAGCCCTCAATGCAAAGGCTCTAGACGCAAATATTGGTGTGAGAGCTAATTCAATCAAGGAAACACTGCATGTTGGTGAAGGGCATATTGAAGAAGGATCAGCCGAGTGGTTCTTGTGGGAGAACAACTCCATTTGGCTCACTAACTTCACACACCATCAGGCTTCCAAGCAGCTCTCAAGGAAACTCAGTTTTCACACTCTATGCTTAGTGCCCTTTGAGTGCATTATCTAGGAATGAACCTGGTAGAGCATCCCACACAAACGAATGCTCCACATGCGGGTTTCTCATGCCACCAACTCCACATTCTCAGGCAACTTCAGCGCCACAGCCGTTTTCAGATAGCCCTCAATGCAAAGGCTCTAGACGCAAATATTGGTGTGAGAGCTAATTCAATCAAGGAAACACTGCATGTTGGTGAAGGGCATATTGAAGAAGGATCAGCCGAGTGGTTCTTGTGGGAGAACAACTCCATTTGGCTCACTAACTTCACACACCATCAGGCTTCCAAGCAGCTCTCAAGGAAACTCAGTTTTCACACTCTATGCTTAGTGAACTTTGTGTGCCTAGGACTGAAATGAAGCTTGGTGAGCATCCCACACAAACGAATGCTCCACATGCGGGTTTCACATGCCACCAACTCCACATTTTCAAGCAACTTCAGCGCCACAGCCATTTTCAGATAGCCCTCAATGCAAAGGCTCTAGACGCAAATATTGGTGTGAGAGCTAATTCAATCAAGGAAACAATGCATGTTGGTGAAGGGCATATTGAAGAAGGATCAGCCGAGTGGTTCTTGTGGGAGAACAACTCCATTTGGCTCACTAACTTCACACACCATCAGGCTTCCAAGCAGCTCTCAAGGAAACTCAGTTTTCACCCTCTATGCTTAGTGCCCTTTGAGTGCATCATCTAGGAATGAACCTGGTAGAGCATCCCACACAAACGAATGCTCCACATGCGTTTTCCACATGCCACCAACTCAACATTCTCAGGCAACTTCAGCGCCACAGCCATTTTCAGATAGCCCTCAATGCAAAGGCTCTAGACGCAAATATTGGTGTGAGAGCTAATTCAATCAAGGAAACACTGCATGTTGGTGAAGGGCATATTGAAGAAGAATCAGCCGAGTGGTTCTTGTGGGAGAACAACTCCATTTGGCTCACTAACTTCACACACCATCAGGCTTCCAAGCAGCTCTCAAGGAAACTCAGTTTTCACACTCTATGCTTAGTGCCCTTTGAGTGCCTAGGACTGGAATGAATCTTGGTGAGCATCCCACACAAACGAATGCTCCACATGCGGGTTCCACATGCCACCAACTCCAAATTCTCAGGCAACTTCAGCGCCACAGCCATTTTCAGATAGCCCTCAATGCAAAGGCTCTAGACGCAAATATTGGTGTGAGAGCTAATTCAATCAAGGAAACACTGCATGTTGGTGAAGGGCATATTGAAGAAGGATCAGCCGAGTGGTTCTTGTGGGAGAACAACTCCATTTGGCTCACTAACTTCAGACACCATCAGGCTTCCAAGCAGCTCTCAAGGAAACTCAGTTTTCACACTCTATGCTTAGTGCCCTTTGTGTGCCTAGGACTGAAATGAAGCTTGGTGAGCATCCCACACAAACGAATGCTCCACATGCGGGTTTCACATGCCACCAACTCCACATTTTCAAGCAACTTCTGCGCCACAGCCATTTTCAGATAGCCCTCAATGCAAAGGCTCTAGACGCAAATATTGGTGTGAGAGCTAATTCAATCAAGGAAACACTGCATGTTGCTGAAGGGCATATTGAAGAAGGATCAGCCGAGTGGTTCTTGTGCGAGAACAACTCCATTTGGCTCACTAACTTCACACACCATCAGGCTTCCAAGCAGCTCTCAAGGAAACTCAGTTTTCACACTCTATGCTTAGTGCCCTTTGAGTGCCTAGGACTGAAATGAAGCTTGGTGAGCATCCCACACAAACGAATGCTCCACATGCGGGTTTCACATGCCACCAACTCCACATTCACAGGCAACTTCAGCGCCACAGCCGCTTTCAGATAGCCCTCAATGCAAAGGCTCTAGACGCAAATATTGGTGTGAGAGCTAATTCAATCAAGGAAACACTGCATGTTGGTGAAGGGCATATTGAAGAAGAATCAGCCGAGTGGTTCTTGTGGGAGAACAACTCCATTTGGCTCACTAACTTCACACACCATCAGGCTTCCAAGCAGCTCTCAAGGAAACTCAGTTTTCACCCTCTATCCTTAGTGCCCTTTGAGTGCATTATCTAGGAATGAACCTGGTAGAGCATCCCACACAAACGAATGCTCCACATGCGGGTTTCACATGCCACCAACTCCACATTTCACAGGCAACTTCAGCGCCACAGCCGTTTTCAGATAGCCCTCAATGCAAAGGCTCTAGACGCAAATATTGGTGTGAGAGCTAATTCAATCAAGGAAACACTGCATGTTGGTGAAGGGCATATTGAAGAAGGATCAGCCGAGTGGTTCTTGTGGGAGAACAACTCATTTGGCTCACTAACTTCACACACCATCAGGCTTCCAAGCAGCTCTCAAGGAAACTCAGTTTTCACACTCTATGCTTAGTGCCCTTTGAGTGCCTAGGACTGAAATGAAGCTTGCTGAGCATCCACACAAACGAATGCTCCACATGCGGGTTTCACATGCCACCAACTCCACATTCACAGGCAACTTCAGCGCCACAGCCGTTTTCAGATAGCCCTCAATGCAAAGGCTCTAGACGCAAATATTGGTGTGAGAGCTAATTCAATCAAGGAAACACTGCATGTTGGTGAAGGCATATTGAAGAAGGATCAGCCGAGTGGTTCTTGTGGAGAACAAACTCCATTTGGCTCACTAACTTCACACACCATCAGGCTTCCAAGCAGCTCTCAAGGAAACTCAGTTTTTCACACTCTATGCTTAGTGCCCTTTGAGTGCATTATCTAGGAATGAACCTGGTAGATCATCCCACACAAACGAATGCTCCACATGTGGGTTTCACATGCCACCAACTCCACATTCACAGGCAACTCTCTGCGCCACAGCCGTTTTCAGATAGCCCTCAATGCAAAGGCTCTAGACGCAAATATTGGTGTGAGAGCTAATTCAATCAAGGAAACACTGCATGTTGGTGAAGGGCAAATTGAAGAAGGATAGGGCCGACTGGTTCTTGTGGGAGAACAACTCCATTTGGCTCACTAACTTCACACACCATCAGGCTTCCAAGCAGCTCACAAGGAAACTCAGTTTTCACACTCTATGCTTAGTGCCCTTTGAGTGCCTAGGACTGAAATGAAGCTTGGTGAGCATCCCACACAAACGAATGCTCCACATGCGGGTTTCACATGCCACCAACTCCACATTCACAGGCAACTTCAGCGCCACAGCCGTTTTCCAGATAGCCCTCAATGCAAAGGCTCTAGACGCAAATATTGTTGTGAGAGCTAATTCAATCAAGGAAACACTGCATGTTGGTGAAGGGCATATTGAAGAAGGATCAGCCGAGTGGTTCTTGTGGAGAACAACTCCATTTGGCTCACTAACTTCACACACCATCAGGGCTTCCAAGCAGCTCTCAAGGAAACTCAGTTTTCACACTCTATGCTTAGTGCCCTTTGAGTGCATTATCTAGGAATGAACCTGTAGAGCATCCCACACAAACGAATGCTCCACATGCGGGTTTCACATGCCACCAACTCCACATTCACAGGCAACTTCAGCGCCAGAGCCGCTTTCAGATAGCCCTCAATGTAAAGGCTCTAGACGCAAAATATTGGTGTGAGAGCTAATTCAATCAAGGAAACACGGCATGTTGGTGACGGGCATATTGAAGAAGGATTAGCCGAGTGGGTCTTGTGGGAGAACAACTCCATTTGGCTCACTAACTTCACACACCATCAGGCTTCCAAGCAGCTCTCAAGGAAACTCAGTTTTCACACTCTATGCTTAGTGCCCTTTCACTGCATTATCTAGGAATGAACCTGGTAGACCATCCCACACAAACCAATGCTCCACATGCGGGTTTCACATGCCACCAACTCCACATTCACAGGCAACTTCAGCGCCACAGCCGTTTTCAGATAGCCCTCAATGCAAAGGCTCTAGACGCAAATATTGGTGTGAGAGCTAATTCAATCAAGGAAACACTGCATGTTGGTGAAGGGCATATTGTAGAAGGATCAGCCGAGTGGTTCTTGTGGGAGAACAACTCCATTTGGCTCACTAACTTCACACACCATCAGGCTTCCAAGCAGCTCTCAAGGAAACTCTGTTTTCACACTCTATGCTTAGTGCCCTTTGAGTGCCTAGGACTGAAATGAAGCTTGGTGAGCATCCCACACAAACGAATGTTTCCACATGCGGGTTTCACATGCCACCAACTCCACATTCACAGGCAACTTCAGCGCCACAGCCATTTTCAGTTAGCCCTCAATGCAAAGGCTCTAAACGCAAATATTGGTGTGAGAGCTAATTCAATCAAGGAAACACTGCATGTTGGTGAAGGGCATATTGAAGAAGGATCAGCCGAGTGGTTCTTGTGGAGAACAACTCCATTTGGCTCACTAACTTCACACAGCCATCAGGCTTCCAAGCAGCTCTCAAGGAAACTCAGTTTTCACACTCTATGCTTAGTGCCCTTTGAGTGCATTATCTAGGAATGAACCTGGTAGAGCATCCCACACAAACGAATGCTCCACATGCGGGTTTCACATGCCACCAACTCCACATTCACAGGCAACTTCAGCGCCACAGCCATTTTCAGATAGCCCTCAATGCAAAGGCTCTAGACGCAAATATTGGTGTGAGAGCTAATTCAATCAAGGAAACACTGCATGTTGGTGAAGGGCATATTGAAGAAGGATAGGCCGAGTGGTTCTTGTGGGAGAACAACACCATTTGGCTCACTAACTTCACACACCATCAGGCTTCCAAGCAGCTCTCAAGGAAACTCAGTTTTCACACTCTATGCTTAGTGCCCTTTGAGTGCCTAGGACTGAAATGGAAGCTTGGTGAGCATCCCACACAAACGAATGCTCCACATGCGGGTTTCACATGCCACCAACTCCACATTCACAGGCAACTTCAGCGCCACAGCCATTTTCAGATAGCCCTCAATGCAAAGGCTCTAGACGCAAATATTGTTGTGAGAGGTAATTCAATCAAGGAAACTGCATGTTGGTGAAGGGCATATTGAAGAAGGATCAGCCGAGTGGTTCTTGTGGGAGAACAACTCCATTTGGCTCACTAACTTCACACACCATCAGGCTTCCAAGCAGCTCTCAAGGAAACTCAGTTTTCACACTCTATGCTTAGTGCCCTTTGAGTGCATTATCTAGGAATGAACCTGGTAGAGGCATCCCACACAAACGAATGCTCCACATGCGGGTTTCACATGCCACCAACTCCACATTCACAGGCAACTTCTGCGCCACAGCCGTTTTCAGATAGCCCTCAATGCAAAGGCTCTAGACGCAAATATTGGTGTGAGAGCTAATTCAATCAGGAAACACTGCATGTTGCTGAAGGGCATATTGAAGAAGGATCAGCCGAGTGGTTCTTGTGGGAGAACAACTCCATTTGGCTCACTAACTTCACACACCATCAGGCTTCCAAGCAGCTCTCAAGGAAACTCAGTTTTCACACACTATGCTTTGTGCCCTTGAGTGCCTAGGACTGAAATGAAGCTTGGTGAGCATCCCACACAAACGAATGCTCCACATGCGGGTTTCACATGCCACCAACTCCACATTCACATGCAACTTCAGCACCACAGCCGTTTCAGATAGCCCTCAATGCAAAGGCTCTAGATGCAAATATTGGTGTGAGAGCTAATTCAATCAAGGAAACACTGCATGTTGGTGAAGGGCATATTGAAGAAGGATCAGCCGAGTGGTTCTTGTGGGAGAACAACTCCATTTGGCTCACTAACTTCACACAGCCATCAGGCTTCCAAGCAGCTCTCAAGGAAACTCAGTTTTCACACTCTATGCTTAGTGTCCTTTGTGTGCCTTGGATTGAAATGAAGCTTGGTGAGCATCCCACACAAACGAATGCTCCACATGCGGGTTTCACATGCCACCAACTCCACATTTTCAAGCAACTTCTGCGCCACAGTTTTTTCAGATAGCCCTCAATGCAAAGGCTCTAGACGCAAATATTGGTGTGAGAGCTAATTCAATCAAGGAAACACTGCATGTTGGTGAAGGGCATATTGAAGAAGGATCAGCCGAGTGGTTCTTGTGGGAGAACAACTCCATTTGGCTCACTAACTTCACACACCATCAGGCTTCCAAGCAGCTCTCAAGGAAACTCAGTTTTCACACTCTATGCTTAGTGCCCTTTGAGTGCATTATCTAGGAATGAACCTGGTAGATCATCCCACACAAACGAATGCTCCACATGCGGGTTTCACATGCCACCAACTCCACATTCACAGGCAACTTCAGCGCCACAGCCGCTTTCAGATAGCCCTCAATGCAAAGGCTCTAGACGCAAATATTGGTGTGAGAGCTAATTCAATCAGGAAACACTGCATGTTGGTGAAGGGCATATTGAAGAAGGATCAGCCGAGTGGTTCTTGTGGGAGAACAACTCCATTTGGCTCACTAACTTCACACACCATCAGGCTTCCAAGCAGCTCTCAAGGAAAACTCAGTTTTCACACTCTATGCTTAGTGCCCTTTGAGTGCCTAGGACTGAATGAAGCTTGGTGAGCATCCCACACAAACGAATGCTCCACATGCGGGTTTCACATGCCACCAACTCCACATTCACAGGCAACTTCAGAGCCACAGCCGCTTTCAGATAGCCCTCAATGCAAAGGCTCTAGACGCAAATATTGGTGTGAGAGCTAATTCAATCAAGGAAACACTGCATGTTGGTGAAGGGCATATTGAAGAAGGATCAGCCGAGTGGTTCTTGTGGAGAACAACTCCATTTGGCTCACTTACTTCACACACCATCAGGCTTCCAAGCAGCTCTCAAGGAAACTCAGTTTTCACACTCTATGCTTAGTGCCCTTTGAGTGCATTATCTAGGAATGAACCTGATAGAGCATCCCACACAAACGAATGCTCCACATGTGGGTTTCACATGCCACCAACTCCACATTCTCAGGCAACTTCAGTGCCACAACCATTTTAAGATAGCCCTCAATGCAAAGGCTCTAGACGCAAATATTGGTGTGAGAGCTAATTCAATCAAGGAAACACTGCATGTTGGTGAAGGGCATATTGAAGAAGGATAGGCCGAGTGGTTCTTGTGGGAGAACAACTCCATTTGGCTCACTAACTTCACACACCATCAGGCTTCCAAGCAGCTCTCAAGGAAACTCAGTTTTCACACTCTATGCTTAGTGCCCTTTGAGTGGCTAGGACTGAAATGAAGCTTGGTGAGCATCCCACACAAACTAATGCTCCACATGCGGGTTTCACATGCCACCAACTCCACATTCACAGGCAACTTCAGCGCCACAGCCCGTTTTCAGATAGCCCTCAATGCAAAGGCTCTAGACGCAAATATTTTTGTGAGAGGTAATTCAATCAAGGAAACACTGCATGTTGGTGAAGGGCATATTGAAGAAGGATCAGCCGAGTGGTTCTTGTGGGAGAACAACTCCATTTGGCTCACTAACTTCACACACCATCAGGCTTCCAAGCAGCTCTCAAGGAAACTCAGTTTTCACACTCTATGCTTAGTGCCCTTTGAGTGCATTATCTAGGAATGAACCTGGTAGAGCATCCCACACAAACGAATGCTCCACATGCGGGTTTCACATGCCACCAACTCCACATTCACAGGCAAATTCAGCGCCACAGCCGCTTTCAGATAGCCCTCAATGCAAAGGCTCTAGACGCAAATATTGGTGTGAGAGCTAATTCAATCAAGGAAACACTGCATGTTGGTGAAGGGCATATTGAAGAAGGATTAGCCGAGTGGGACTTGTGGGAGAACAACTCCATTTGGCTCACTAACTTCACACGACCATCAGGCTTCCAAGCAGCTCTCAAGGAAACTCAGTTTTCACACTCTATGCTTAGTGCCCTTTGAGTGCATTATCCAGGAATGAACCTGGTAGAGCATCCCACACAAACGAATGCTCCACATGCGGGTTTCACATGCCACCAACTCCACATTCACAGGCAACTTCAGCGCCACAGCCGCTTTCAGATAGCCCTCAATGCAAAGGCTCTAGACGCAAATATTGGTGTGAGAGCTAATTCAATCAAGGAAACACTGCATGTTGGTGAAGGGCATATTGAAGAAGGATCAGCCGAGTGGTTCTTGTGGGAGAACAACTCCATTTGGCTCACTAACTTCACACACCATCAGGCTTCCAAGCAGCTCTCAAGGAAACTCAGTTTTCACACTCTATGCTTAGTGCCCTTTGAGTGCCTAGGACTGAAATGAAGCTTGGTGAGCATCCCACACAAACGAATGTTCACATGCGGGTTTCACATGCCACCAACTCCACATTCACAGGCAACTTCAGCGCCACAGCCATTTTCAGATAGCCCTCAATGCAAAGGCTCTAAACGCAAATATTGGTGTGAGAGCTAATTCAATCAAGGAAACACTGCATGTTGGTGAAGGGCATATTGAAGAAGGATCAGCCGAGTGGTTCTTGTGGGAGAACAACTCCATTTGGCTCACTAACTTCACACACCATCAGGCTTCCAAGCAGCTCTCAAGGAAACTCAGTTTTCACACTCTATGCTTAGTGCCCTTTGAGTGCATTATCTAGGAATGAACCTGGTAGAGCATCCCACACAAACGAATGCTCCACATGCGGGTTTCACATGCCACCAACTCCACATTCACAGGCAACTTCAGCGCCACAGCCGCTTTCAGATAGCCCTCAATGCAAAGGCTCTAGACGCAAATATTGGTGTGAGAGCTAATTCAATCAAGGAAACACTGCATGTTGGTGAAGGGCATATTGAAGAAGGATCAGCCGAGTGGTTCTTGTGGGAGAACAACTCCATTTGGCTCACTAACTTCACACACCATCAGGCTTCCAAGCAGCTCTCAAGGAAACTCAGTTTTCACACTCTATGCTTAGTGCCCTTTGAGTGCCTAGGACTGAAATGAAGCTTGGTGAGCATCCCACACAAACGAATGCTCCACATGCGGGTTTCACATGCCACCAACTCCACATTCACAGGCAACTTCAGCGCCACAGCCATTTTCAGATAGCCCTCAATGCAAAGGCTCTAGACGCAAATATTGGTGTGAGAGCTAATTCAATCAAGGAAACACTGCATGTTGGTGAAGGGCATATTGAAGAAGGATCAGCCGAGTGGTTCTTGTGGGAGAACAACTCCATTTGGCTCACTAACTTCACACACCATCAGGCTTCCAAGCAGCTCTCAAGGAAACTCAGTTTTCACACTCTATGCTTAGTGCCCTTTGAGTGCATTATCTAGGAATGAACCTGGTAGAGCATCCCACACAAACGAATGCTCCACATGCGGGTTTCACATGCCACCAACTCCACATTCACAGGCAACTTCAGCGCCACAGCCGCTTTCAGATAGCCCTCAATGCAAAGGCTCTAGACGCAAATATTGGTGTGAGAGCTAATTCAATCAAGGAAACACTGCATGTTGGTGAAGGGCATATTGAAGAAGGATCAGCCGAGTGGTTCTTGTGGGAGAACAACTCCATTTGGCTCACTAACTTCACACACCATCAGGCTTCCAAGCAGCTCTCAAGGAAACTCAGTTTTCACACTCTATGCTTAGTGCCCTTTGAGTGCATTATCTAGGAATGAACCTGGTAGAGCATCCCACACAAACGAAGGCTCCACATGCGGGTTTCACATGCCACCAAACTCCACATTCACAGGCAACTTCAGCGCCACAGCCATTTTCAGATAGCCCTCAATGCAAAGGCTCTAGACGCAAATATTGGTGTGAGAGCTAATTCAATCAAGGAAACACTGCATCTTGCTGAAGGGCATATTGAAGAAGGATCAGCCGAGTGGTTCTTGTGGGAGAACAACTCCATTTGGCTCACTAACTTCACACACCATCAGGCTTCCAAGCAGCTCTCAAGGAAACTCAGTTTTCACACTCTATGCTTAGTGCCCTTTGAGTGCATTATCTAGGAATGAACCTGGTAGAGCATCCCACACAAAAGAATGCTCCACATGCGGGTTTCACATGCCACCAACTCCACATTCACAGGCAACTTCAGCGCCACAAGCCGCTATCAGATAGCCCTCAATGAAAAGGCTCTAGACGCAAATATTGGTGTGAGAGCTAATTCAATCAAGGAAACACTGCATGTTGGTGAAGGGCATATTGAAGAAGGATCAGCCGAGTGGTTCTTGTGGGAGAACAACTCCAATTGGCTCACTAACTTCACACACCATCAGGCTTCCAAGCAGCTCTCAAGGAAACTCAGTTTTCACACACTATGCTTAGTGCCCTTTGATTGCCTAGGACTGAAATGAAGCATGGTGAGCATCCCACACAAACGAATGCTCCACATGCGGGTTTCACATGCCACCAACTCCACATTTTCAAGCAACTTCTGCGCCACAGCCATTTTCAGATAGCCCTCAATGCAAAGGCTCTAGACGCAAATATTGGTGTGAGAGCTAATTCAATCAAGGAAACACTGCATGTTGGTGAAGGGCATATTGAAGAAGGATCAGCCGACTGGTTCTTGTGGGAGAACAACTCCATTTGGCTCACTAACTTCACACACCATCAGGCTTCCAAGCAGCTCTCAAGGAAACTCAGTTTTCACACTCTATGCTTAGTGCCCTTTCACTGCATTATCTAGGAATGAACCTGGTAGAGCATCCCACACAAACGAATGCTCCACATGCGGGTTTCACATGCCACCAACTCCACATTCACAGGCAACTTCAGCGCCACAGCCATTTTCAGATAGCCCTCAATGCAAAGGCTCTAGACGCAAATATTGGTGTGAGAGCTAATTCAATCAAGGAAACACTGCATGTTGGTGAAGGGCATATTGAAGAAGGATCAGCCGAGTGGGTCTTGTGGGAGAACAACTCCATTTGGCTCACTAACTTCACACACCATCAGGCTTCCAAGCAGCTCTCAAGGAAACTCAGTTTTCACACTCTATGCTTAGTGCCCTTTGAGTGCATTATCTAGGAATGAACCTGGTAGAGCATTAAACACAAACGAATGCTCCACATGCGGGTTTCACATGCCACCAACTCCACATTCACAGGCAACTTCAGCGCCACAGCCGTTTTCAGATAGCCCTCAATGCAAAGGCTCTAGACGCAAATATTGGTGTGAGAGCTAATTCAATCAAGGAAACACTGCATCTTGCTGAAGGGCATATTGAAGAAGGATCAGCCGAGTGGGTTTTGTGGGAGAACAACTCCATTTGGCTCACTAACTTCACACACCATCAGGCTTCCAAGCAGCTCTCAAGGAAACTCAGTTTTCACACTCTATGCTTAGTGCCCTTTCACTACATTATCTAGGAATGAACCTGGTAGAGCATCCCACACAAACGAATGCTCCACATGCGGGTTTCACATGCCACCAACTCCACATTCACAGGCAACATCTGTGCCACAGCCGTTATCAGATAGCCCTCAATGCAAAGGCCTCTAGACGCAAATATTGGTGTGAGAGCTAATTCAATCAAGGAAACACTGCATGTTGGTGAAGGGCATATTGAAGAAGGATCAGCCGAGCGGGTCTTGTGGGAGAACAACTCCATTTGGCTCACTAACTTCACACACCATCAGGCTTCCAAGCAGCTCTCAAGGAAACTCAGTTTTCACACTCTATGCTTAGTGCCCTTTGAGTGCCTAGGACTGAAATGAAGCTTGGTGAGCATCCCACACAAACGAATGCTCCACATGCGGGTTTCACATGCCACCAACTCCACATTCACAGGCAACTTCAGCGCCACAGCCGTTTTCAGATAGCCCTCAATGCACAGGTTCTAGACGCAAATATTGGTGTGAGAGCTAATTCAATCAAGGAAACACTGCATGTTGGTGAAGGGCATATTGAAGACGGATTAGCCGAGTGGGTCTTGTGGGAGAACAACTCCATTTGGCTCACTAACTTCACACACCATCAGGCTTCCAAGCAGCTCTCAAGGAAACTCAGTTTTCACACTCTATGCTTAGTGCTCTTTCACTGCATTATCTAGGAATTGAACCTGGTAGAGCATCCCACACAAACCAATGCTCCACATGCGGGTTTCACATGCCACCAACTCCACATTCACAGGCAACTTCAGCGCCACAGCCGCTTTCAGATAGCCCTCAATGCAAAGGCTCTAGACGCAAATATTGGTGTGAGAGCTAATTCAATCAAGGAAACACTGCATGTTGGTGAAGGGCATATTGAAGAAGGATCAGCCGAGTGGTTCTTGTGGGAGAACAACTCCATTTGGCTCACTAACTTCACACACCATCAGGCTTCCAAGCAGCTCTCAGGGAAACTCAGTTTTCACACTCTATGCTTAGTGCCCTTTCACTACATTATCTAGGAATGAACCTGGTAGAGCATCCCACACAAACCAATGCTCCACATGCGGGTTTCACATGCCACCAACTCCACATTCACAGGCAACTTCAGCGCCACAGCCGCTTTCAGATAGCCCTCAATGCAAAGGCTCTAGACGCAAATATTGGTGTGAGAGCTAATTCAATCAAGGAAACACTGCATGTTGGTGAAGGGCATATTGAAGAAGGATCAGCCGAGTGGTTCTTGTGGGAGAACAACTCCATTTGGCTCACTAACTTCACACACCATCAGTCTTCCAAGCATCTCTCAAGGAAACTCAGTTTTCACACTCTATGCTTAGTGCCCTTTGAGTGCCTAGGACTGAAATGAAGCTTGGTGAGCATCCACACAAACGAATGCTCCACATGCGGGTTTCACATGCCACCAACTCCACATTCACAGGCAACTTCAGCGCCACAGCCGCTTTCAGATAGCCCTCAATGCAAAGGCTCTAGACGCAAATATTGGTGTGAGAGCTAATTCAATCAAGGAAACACTGCATGTTGGTGAAGGGCATATTGAAGAAGGATCAGCCGAGTGGTTCTTGTGGGAGAACAACTCCATTTGGCTCACTAACTTCACACACCATCAGGCTTCCAAGCAGCTCTCAAGGAAACTCAGTTTTCACACTCTATGCTTAGTGCCCTTTGAGTGCATTATCTAGGAATGAACCTGGTAGAGCATTAAACACAAAAGAATGCTCCACATGCGGGTTTCACATGCCACCAACTCCACATTCACAGGCAACTTCAGCGCCACAGCCATTTTCAGATAGCCCTCAATGCAAAGGCTCTAGACGCAAATATTGGTGTGAGAGCTAATTCAATCAAGGAAACACTGCATGTTGGTGAAGGGCATATTGAAGAAGGATCAGCCGAGTGGTTCTTGTGGGAGAACAACTCCATTTGGCTCACTAACTTCACACACCATCAGGCTTCCAAGCAGCTCTCAAGGAAACTCAGTTTTCACACTCTATGCTTAGTGCCCATTGAGTGCCTAGGACTGAAATGAAATCTTGGTGAGCATCCCACACAAACGAATGCTCCACATGCGGGTTTCACATGCCACCAACTCCACATTCACAGGCAACTTCAGCGCCACAGCCATTTTCAGATAGCCCTCAATGCAAAGGCTCTAGACGCAAATATTGGTGTGAGAGCTAATTCAATCAAGGAAACACTGCATGTTGGTGAAGGGCATATTGAAGAAGGATGAACCAAGTGGTTCTTGGGGAGAACAACTCCATTTGGCTCACTAACTTCACACACCATCAGGCTTCCAAGCAGCTCTCAAGGAAACTCAGTTTTCCACACTCTATGCTTAGTGCCCTTTGAGTGCATTATCTAGGAATGAATCTAGTAGAGCATCCCACACAAACGAATGCTCCACATGCGGGTTTCACATGCCACCAACTCCACATTCTCAGGCAACTTCAGCGCCACAGCCGTTTTCAGATAGCCCTCAATGCAAAGGCTCTAGACGCAAATATTGGTGTGAGAGCTAATTCAATCAAGGAAACACTGCATGTTGGTGAAGGGCATATTGAAGAAGGATCAGCCGAGTGGTTCTTGTGGAGAACAACTCCATTTGGCTCACTAACTTCACACACCATCAGGCTTCCAAGCAGCTCTCAAGGAAACTCAGTTTTCACACTCTATGCTTAGTGCCCTTTGAGAGCGTAGGACTGAAATGAAGCTTGCTGTGCATCCCACACAAACGAATGCTCCACATGCGGGTTTCACATGCCACCAACTCCACATTCAAAGGGCAACTTCAGCGCCACAGCCGTTTTCAGATAGCCCTCAATGCAAAGGCTCTAGACGCAAATATTGGTGTGAGAGCTAATTCAATCAAGGAAACACTGCATCTTGCTGAAGGGCATATTGAAGAAGGATCAGCCGAGTGGTTCTTGTGGGAGAACAACTCCATTTGGCTCACTAACTTCACACACCATCAGGCTTCCAAGCAGCTCTCAAGGAAACTCAGTTTTCACACTCTATGCTTAGTGCCCTTTGAGTGCATTATCTAGGAAAGAACCTGGTATAGCATCCCACACAAACGAATGCTCCACATGCGGGTTTCACATGCCACCAACTCCACATTCACAGGCAACTTCAGCGCCACAGCCATTTTCAGATAGCCCTCAATACAAAGGCTCTAGACGCAAATATTGGTGTGAGAGCTAATTCAATCAAGAAAAACACTGCATGTTGGTGAAGGGCATATTGAAGAAGGATCAGCCGAGTGGTTCTTGTGGGAGAACAACTCCATTTGGCTCACTAACTTCACACACCATCAGGCTTCCAAGCAGCTCTCAAGGAAACTCAGTTTTCACACACTATGCTTAGTGCCCTTTGAGTGCCTAGGACTGAAATGAAGCTTGGTTAGCATCCCACACAAACGAATGCTCCACATGCGGGTTTCACATGCCACCAACTCCACATTCACAGGCAACTTCAGCGCCACAGCCGTTTTCAGATAGCCCTCAATGCAAAGGCTCTAGACGCAAATATTGGTGTGAGAGCTAATTCAATCAAGGAAACACTGCATGTTGGTGAAGGGCATATTGAAGAAGGATCAGCCGAGTGGTTCTTGTGGGAGAACAACTCCATTTGGCTCACTAACTTCACACACCATCAGGCTTCCAAGCAGCTCTCAAGGAAACTCAGTTTTCACACTCTATGCTTAGTGCTCTTTCACTGCATTATCTAGGAATGAACCTGGTAGAGCATCCCACACAAACCAATGCTCCACATGCGGGTTTCACATGCCACCAACTCCACATTCACAGGCAACTTCAGCGCCACAGCCGCTTTCAGATAGCCCTCAATGCAAAGGCTCTAGACGCAAATATTGGTGTGAGAGCTAATTCAATCAAGGAAACACTGCATGTTGGTGAAGGGGCATATTGAAGAAGGATCAGCCGAGTGGTTCTTGTGGGAGAACAACTCCATTTGGCTCACTAACTTCACACACCATCAGGCTTCCAAGCAGCTCTCAGGGAAACTCAGTTTTCACACTCTATGCTTAGTGCCCTTTCACTACATTATCTAGGAATGAACCTGGTAGAGCATCCCACACAAACCAATGCTCCACATGCGGGTTTCACATGCCACCAACTCCACATTCACAGGCAACTTCAGCGCCACAGCCGCTTTCAGATAGCCCTCAATGCAAAGGCTCTAGACGCAAATTATTGGTGTGAGAGCTAATTCAATCAAGGAAACACTGCATGTTGGTGAAGGGCATATTGAAGAAGGATCAGCCGAGTGGTTCTTGTGGGAGAACAACTCCATTTGGCTCACTAACTTCACACACCATCAGTCTTCCAAGCATCTCTCAAGGAAACTCAGTTTTCACACTCTATGCTTAGTGCCCTTTGAGTGCCTAGGACTGAAATGAAGCTTGGTGAGCATCCCACACAAACGAATGCTCCACATGCGGGTTTCACATGCCACCAACTCCACATTCACAGGCAACTTCAGCGCCACAGCCGCTTTCAGATAGCCCTCAATGCAAAGGCTCTAGACGCAAATATTGGTGTGAGAGCTAATTCAATCAAGGAAACACTGCATGTTGGTGAAGGGCATATTGAAGAAGGATCAGCCGAGTGGTTCTTGTGGGAGAACAACTCCATTTGGCTCACTAACTTCACACACCATCAGGCTTCCAAGCAGCTCTCAAGGAAACTCAGTTTTCACACTCTATGCTTAGTGCCCTTTGAGTGCATTATCTAGGAATGAACCTGGTAGAGCATTAAACACAAAAGAATGCTCCACATGCGGGTTTCACATGCCACCAACTCCACATTCTCAGGCAACTTCAGCGCCACAGCCATTTTCAGATAGCCCTCAATGCAAAGGCTCTAGACGCAAATATTGGTGTGAGAGCTAATTCAATCAAGGAAACACTGCATGTTGGTGAAGGGCATATTGAAGAAGGATCAGCCGAGTGGTTCTTGTGGGAGAACAACTCCATTTGGCTCACTAACTTCACACACCATCAGGCTTCCAAGCAGCTCTCAAGGAAACTCAGTTTTCACACTCTATGCTTAGTGCCCATTGAGTGCCTAGGACTGAAATGAATCTTGGTGAGCATCCCACACAAACGAATGCTCCACATGCGGGTTTCACATGCCACCAACTCCACATTCACAGGCAACTTCAGCGCCACAGCCATTTTCAGATAGCCCTCAATGCAAAGGCTCTAGACGCAAATATTGTGTGTGAGAGCTAATTCAATCAAGGAAACACTGCATGTTGGTGAAGGGCATATTGAAGAAGGATGAACCAAGTGGTTCTTGGGGAGAACAACTCCATTTGGCTCACTAACTTCACACACCATCAGGCTTCCAAGCAGCTCTCAAGGAAACTCAGTTTTCACACTCTATGCTTAGTGCCCTTTGAGTGCATTATCTAGGAATGAATCTAGTAGAGCATCCCACACAAACGAATGCTCCACATGCGGGTTTCACATGCCACCAACTCCACATTCTCAGGCAACTTCAGCGCCACAGCCGTTTTCAGATAGCCCTCAATGCAAAGGCTCTAGACGCAAATATTGGTGTGAGAGCTAATTCAATCAAGGAAACACTGCATGTTGGTGAAGGGCATATTGAAGAAGGATCAGCCGAGTGGTTCTTGTGGGAGAACAACTCCATTTGGCTCACTAACTTCACACACCATCAGGCTTCCAAGCAGCTCTCAAGGAAACTCAGTTTTCACCCTCTATGCTTAGTGCCCTTTGAGAGCGTAGGACTGAAATGAAGCTTGCTGTGCATCCCACACAAACGAATGATCCACATGCGGGTTTCACATGCCACCAACTCCACATTCAAAGGCAACTTCAGCGCCACAGCCGTTTTCAGATAGCCCTCAATGCAAAGGCTCTAGACGCAAATATTGGTGTGAGAGCTAATTCAATCAAGGAAACACTGCATCTTGCTGAAGGGCATATTGAAGAAGGATCAGCCGAGTGGTTCTTGTGGGAGAACAACTCCATTTGGCTCACTAACTTCACACACCATCAGGCTTCCAAGCAGCTCTCAAGGAAACTCAGTTTTCACACTCTATGCTTAGTGCCCTTTGAGTGCATTATCTAGGAAAGAACCTGGTATAGCATCCCACACAAACGAATGCTCCACATGCGGGTTTCACATGCCACCAACTCCACATTCACAGGCAACTTCAGCGCCACAGCCATTTTCAGATAGCCCTCAATACAAAGGCTCTAGACGCAAATATTGGTGTGAGAGCTAATTCAATCAAGAAAACACTGCATGTTGGTGAAGGGCATATTGAAGAAGGATCAGCCGAGTGGTTCTTGTGGGAGAACAACTCCATTTGGCTCACTAACTTCACACACCATCAGGCTTCCAAGCAGCTCTCAAGGAAACTCAGTTTTCACACACTATGCTTAGTGCCCTTTGAGTGCCTAGGACTGAAATGAAGCTTGGTTAGCATCCCACACAAACGAATGCTCCACATGCGGGTTTCACATGCCACCAACTCCACATTCACAGGCAACTTCAGCGCCACAGCCGTTTTCAGATAGCCCTCAATGCAAAGGCTCTAGACGCAAATATTGGTGTGAGAGCTAATTCAATCAAGGAAACACTGCATGTTGGTGAAGGGCATATTGAAGAAGGATCAGCCGAGTGGTTCTTGTGGGAGAACAACTCCATTTGGCTCACTAACTTCACACACCATCAGGCTTCCAAGCAGCTCTCAAGGAAACTCAGTTTTCACACTCTATGCTTAGTGCCCTTTGAGTGCATTATCTAGGAATGAACCTGGTAGAGCTTCCCACACAAACCAATGCTCCACATGCGGGTTTCACATGCCACCAACTCCACATTCACAGGCAACTTCAGTGCCACAGCCATTTTCAGATAGCCCTCAATGCAAAGGCTCTAGATGCAAATATTGGTTGTGAGAGCTAATTCAATCAAGGAACACTGCATGTTGGTGAAGGGCATATTGAAGAAGGATCAGCCGAGTGGTTCTTGTGGGAGAACAACTCCATTTGGCTCACTAACTTCACACACCATCAGGCTTCCAAGCAGCTCTCAAGGAAACTCAGTTTTCACACTCTATGCTTAGAGCCCTTTCACTACATTATCTAGGAATGAACCTGGTAGAGCATCCCACACAAACGAATGCTCCACATGCGGGTTTTCACATGCCACCAACTCCACATTCACAGGCAACTTCAGCGCCACAGCCGCTTTCAGATAGCCCTCAATGCAAAGGCTCTAGACGCAAATATTGGTGTGAGAGCTAATTCAATCAAGGAAAACACTGCATGTTGGTGAAGGGCATATTGAAGAAGGATCAGCCGAGTGGTTCTTGTGGGAGAACAACTCCATTTGGCTCACTAACTTCACACACCATCAGTCTTCCAAGCATCTCTCAAGGAAACTCAGTTTTCACACTCTATGCTTAGTGCCCTTTGAGTGCCTAGGACTGAAATGAAGCTTGGTGAGCATCCCACACAAACGAATGCTCCACATGCGGGTTTCACATGCCACCAACTCCACATTCACAGGCAACTTCAGCGCCACAGCCGCTTTCAGATAGCCCTCAATGCAAAGGCTCTAGACGCAAATATTGGTGTGAGAGCTAATTCAATCAAGGAAACACTGCATGTTGGTGAAGGGCATATTGAAGAAGGATCAGCCGAGTGGTTCTTGTGGGAGAACAACTCCATTTGGCTCACTAACTTCACACACCATCAGGCTTCCAAGCAGCTCTCAAGGAAACTCAGTTTTCACACTCTATGCCTTAGTGCCCTTTGAGTGCATTATCTAGGAATGAACCTGGTAGAGCATTAAACACAAAAGAATGCTCCACATGCGGGTTTCACATGCCACCAACTCCACATTCACAGGCAACTTCAGCGCCACAGCCGTTTTCAGATAGCCCTCAATGCAAAGGCTCTAGACGCAAATATTGGTGTGAGAGCTAATTCAATCAAGGAAACACTGCATGTTGGTGAAGGGCATATTGAAGAAGGATCAGCCGAGTGGTTCTTGTGGGAGAACAACTCCATTTGGCTCACTAACTTCACACACCATCAGGCTTCCAAGCAGCTCTCAAGGAAACTCAGTTTTCACACTCTATGCTTAGTGCCCATTGAGTGCCTAGGACTGAAATGAATCTTGGTGAGCATCCCACACAAACGAATGCTCCACATGCGGGTTTCACATGCCACCAACTCCACATTTCTCAGGCAACTTCAGCGCCACAGCCGTTTTCAGATAGCCCTCAATGCAAAGGCTCTAGACGCAAATATTGGTGTGAGAGCTAATTCAATCAAGGAAACACTGCATGTTTGGTGAAGGGCATATTGAAGAAGGATCAGCCGAGTGGTTCTTGTGGGAGAACAACTCCATTTGGCTCACTAACTTCACACACCATCAGGCTTCCAAGCAGCTCTCAAGGAAACTCAGTTTTCACACTCTATGCTTAGTGCCCTTTGAGTGCGTAGGACTGAAATGAAGCTTGCTGTGCATCCCACACAAACGAATGCTCCACATGCGGGTTTCACATGCCACCAACTCCACATTCAAAGGCAACTTCAGCGCCACAGCCGTTTTCAGATAGCCCTCAATGCAAAGGCTCTAGACGCAAATATTGGTGTGAGAGCTAATTCAATCAAGGAAACACTGCATGTTGGTGAAGGGCATATTGAAGAAGGATCAGCCGAGTGGTTCTTGTGGGAGAACAACTCCATTTGGCTCACTAATTTCACACACCATCAGGCTTCCAAGCAGCTCTCAAGGAAACTCAGTTTTCACACTCTATGCTTAGTGCCCTTTGAGTGCATTATCTAGGAAAGAACCTGGTATAGCATCCCACACAAACGAATGCTCCACATGCGGGTTTCTCACATGCCACCAACTCCACATTCACAGGCAACTTCAGCGCGCACAGCCATTTTCAGATAGCCCTCAATACAAAGGCTCTAGACGCAAATATTGGTGTGAGAGCTAATTCAATCAAGAAAACACTGCATGTTGGTGAAGGGCATATTGAAGAAGGATCAGCCGAGTGGTTCTTGTGGGAGAACAACTCCATTTGGCTCACTAACTTCACACACCATCAGGCTTCCAAGCAGCTCTCAAGGAAACTCAGTTTTCACACTATATGCTTAGTGCCCTTTGAGTGCCTAGGACTGAAATGAAGCTTGGTTAGCATCCCACACAATCGAATGCTCCACATGCGGGTTTCACATGCCACCAACTCCACATTCACAGCAACTTCAGCGCCACAGCCGTTTTCAGATAGCCCTCAATGCAAAGGCTCTAGACGCAAATATTGGTGTGAGAGCTAATTCAATCAAGGAAACACTGCATGTTGGTGAAGGGCATATTGAAGAAGGATCAGCCGAGTGGTTCTTGTGGGAGAACAACTCCATTTGGCTCACTAACTTCACACACCATCAGGCTTCCAAGCAGCTCTCAAGGAAACTCAGTTTTCACACTCTATGCTTAGTGCCCTTTCACTGCATTATCTAGGAATGAACCTGGTAGAGCTTCCCACACAAACCAATGCTCCACATGCGGGTTTCACATGCCACCAACTCCACATTCACAGGCAACTTCAGTGCCACAGCCATTTTCAGATAGCCCTCAATGCAAAGGCTCTAGATGCAAATATTGGTTGTGAGAGCTAATTCAATCAAGGAAACACTGCATGTTGCTGAAGGGGCATATTGAAGAAGGATCAGCCGAGTGGTTCTTGTGGGAGAACAACTCCATTTGGCTCACTAACTTCACACACCATCAGGCTTCCAAGCAGCTCTCAAGGAAACTCAGTTTTCACACTCTATGCTTAGTGCCCTTTGAGTGCATTATCTAGGAATGAACCTGGTAGAGCATCCCACACAAACGAATGCTCCACATGCGGGTTTCACATGCCACCAACTCCACATTCACAGGCAACTTCAGCGCCACAGCCGTTTTCAGATAGCCCTCAATGCAAAGGCTCTAGACGCAAATATTGGTGTGAGAGCTAATTCAATCAAGGAAACATTGCATGTTGGTCAAGGGCATATTGAAGAAGGATCAGCCGAGTGGTTCTTGTGGGAGAACAACTCCATTTTGGCTCACTAACTTCACACACCATCAGGCTTCCAAGCAGCTCTCAAGGAAACTCAGTTTTTCACACTCTATGCTTAGTGCCCTTTGAGTGCCTAGGACTGAAATGAACTTTGGTGAGCATCCCACACAAAGGAATGCTCCACATGCGGGTTTCACATGCACCAACTCCACATTCACAGGCAACTTCAGCGCCACAGCCATTTTCAGATAGCCCTCAATGCAAAGGCTCTAGACGCAAAATATTGGTGTGAGAGCTAATTCAATCAAGGAAACACTGCATGTTGGTGAAGGGCATATTGAAGAAGGATCAGCCGAGTGGTTCTTGTGGGAGAACAACTCCATTTGGCTCACTAACTTCACACACCATCAGGCTTCCAAGCAGCTCTCAAGGAAACTCAGTTTTCACACTCTATGCTTAGTGCCCTTTGAAGTGCCTAGGACTGAAATGAACTTTGGTGAGCATCCCACACAAACGAATGCTCCACATGCGGGTTTCACATGCCACCAACTCCACATTCACAGGCAACTTCAGCGCCACAGCCATTTTCAGATAGCCCTGCAATGCAAAGGCTCTAGACGCAAATATTGGTGTGAGAGCTAATTCAATCAAGGAAACACTGCATGTTGGTGAAGGGCATATTGAAGAAGGATCAGCCGAGTGGTTCTTGTGGGAGAACAACTCCATTTGGCTCACTAACTTCACACACCATCAGGCTTCCAAGCAACTCTCAAGGAAACTCAGTTTTCACACTCTATGCTTAGTGCCCTTTGAGTGCATTATCTAGGAAAGAACCTGGTAGAGCATCCCACAGAACGAATGCTCCACATGCGAGTTTCACATGCCACCAACTCCACATTCACAGGCAACTTCAGCGCCACAGCCGTTTTCAGATAGCCCTCAATGCAAAGGTTCTAGACGCAAATATTGGTGGTGAGAGCTAATTCAATCAAGGAAACACTGCATGTTGCTGAAGGGCATAA